>NC_061112.1:153542118-153594217 GCF_002878395.1 Capsicum annuum | reverse complement strand
ATCTCCCCCTAAACGAAAATCTTAAAAGATTACATTGTGGATGCTATCGTGTTATGGTATGAAAAGAGGGTCTTCTATTTATAGATGTCCAAAACCTTTCCTCCAAGAAAGAGGTTAGCCAAATATGAAAAAGAATTATATTTTTTTCTTTCAGGAAAAGTAAAAGTAATTATGGTAACTTTTATTTTCCTTCTAAAAAAAATAAAACTTAAATATAGTAAGAAAATCAGGGCAAAAACCCTAACAGGCCTTAGCCCTGTCTAGATTTAATGCCTGATTTTCATTTTTTATGGTGTCTGTCAGACCCATCGTATCTAAATGTATTTCGGCATCCAGTGCCCAAAACATATAAGTTTTGCCCGATATATCTAAGGCAACAAATTCGTGTTTGGATATATTTGACATTATTTAAGAAAAACAAATACTTATCTTAATTACCTGTATTTACTCGGAATGGTGAAAACTCATGGTGATAACGTGTTATAAAAATATAAGTAAGCAAAAGTGAAGAAACAAAATTGGAGAGTGCAAAAGTTGTCTTATATATCTATTAATTTCTAAAATAACTAAGGCTATTTGTCGCCAAATTACAAGATATATCCACTTTAAGAAGTGGAGTATTACTTGGCAAGGAGCCAAAGTAAAAGGAAGACACATGACTTACATATGGCATTTAGAGGCGAATTCAGGATTTGAAGTCTGTGGGTGCACTAGTATTGTCAAAGGCGTGCATAAGCCTCGAAGTAAGACTCAAAATGTGTTGAGCGCTCGTCTTGCTTAATGTGCAGTTTAGATTCTAATTTCTAATATATACTTTTCCTAGACGAAGGCTAAACAATTGATATTTCACTTTATATAAAAAAAAAATTGTCCATATATTTCTCATTCATATTTATATTATTAGTGTTGGACTAGACATATATTTATATTATTTTCTCCTTTTACGTCTTTTTTGTTAAATTTCACACTTTATTTGTACTTTGTGACTAAACACAATAGACCTTGAAGCTTTTTTACGCTTACTGCTTTTGATAATATTGTGGTGCACCAATATTATCTTAAGACGTTAGAAAAATTTGAATGTCGATTAAGGGATATTATCATATTCAATTGGTCGCCAAAGACATGAATAATAATGCAAAAATAATTATATCGAATGAATATGAGTTCTAAGATAATAACTTTACTTTCTTATAATATAAAGTTTACTTTTATAACCATCAATTGTGGTAGGTTAGTGGTGAAGGGGTGTTCACCATAGGGATTGGTTATGAGTTCGAATCCCCATTTCATTAATTTTTGTTACAACTTTGGTAATAAATCTGAAGAATTGAAATATGAAGTTTACTTTTATCAATTTTTAACAATCAGTTGTGGTAGGTCAATGGTGAAGGAGAGTTCACCTTAGGTACTATCGCTGGTTCAAATCTTCATTTCATCAAGTTTTGTTAATAAGCCATTAAATCTGAAGAATTGGAAATAAAAGAGAAAAAGTTGTGTGGTTCTTGAGATTCAACCCTTGGTTGCATAGGTGGAAGTGCAGGCGTTAACCAGCACACCAAGGTGCACTATAGTATATATTTCAATTTATCAAGATATATAAACATATATACACACAATTTTTTTCAACGTTAACGAATGTATATACATCTCACCGCTATACGTGGATCCGCCTCTGATGGCATCCATATTTTTCAACAACAAAACTTTATAGGAAAAAAATAGAGTATGAAATTAATTGGAAGGAGGACAATATGAGTTCATTTTTATCACGTGTAGCCGACAGGTTGTAGAGAAAATAGAGGCAAAAACTTTTGGAATTTGGGATCCGATGCCAATAATAGCATGTGAGATTCATGATTAGCCACATCTATCAACTTGGATCCAACCTGTCCCACGCACTGTTTGGATTCCTTAATTGAGATTTATTTTTCTAAATACGACTTGAAAAAGTAATTCCTATTAAAGTTTATTTTTGTAGTTATTACATTTAATTGGTTGAAGGATATAGTCATATATTTTGAATGATTGACAACAATAACAGTAATATATTCACTCAAAGTATTATAAAGTATACATAAATTTTATCTCAACCTACTTTTGAATGTAGATCGACCGTCTATGAAAGACCTTCGGAGCAAGTGAAGTAAATTAAAGTAGTAATGAGAAATAGGAAAAATAATGATAGTGAAGAAAAATATGACAAAACAATAACAATAATATACCTTCTGAAATATCACAAAATGGTGTATGTAGATCGACTGTTTATGAAAGACCTTCAACGCAAGTGAAACAAATCAAAATAGTGGTGGAAAGAAAGAAACATGACAATGAATAGGAAAACGGTACGGAGGAAGGGCAACTTGATGCGCTTAAGCTCCTGCTATGTGCGAGGTCCATAGCAGGGTCGAACGACGAGGATCTATTGTATGCAGCCTTGCCTTACACTTTTATTATTAGGAGCTATTTTCACGATTTAAATCCGTGACCTTATAATTACAATTTTAAAATTAATCATGTTTAAGAACTATCGTACAAATATATCATAACTTCATATAATAAGAAGATAGGGAAATACTTATATCATAAAAATGAGTGTTGTTTGTGTAGTCGGAATTCCGAAATCACATAAATGAAGATGTTTCTACATGTATCAAGCCGCCTTCATTTTTTCTATAATTATGTTCTTACGTTTCAATCAATTAGCATCAAATTTAATTTACTAAATTCAGAAGAAAGTGATACATTTGATGGCAAGTCTTAATACTCCGTCAAATTATTATTCATGAAAAATCAACAGATACAGAAATTCAGAAATGTCATTGTTCAAAACATTTGATACGTGGAGCTTAATTATAATACAAATTCTCGACGACTTCACTTACTTAATTTCAATTTCACAAGTAATTATATGGTCATTTATTCAAACTTAAAAACTGAGATAAGAGTACGTTGAGTCTTTGACTCACTTATCATTTCTTCATTTCTTCTTCGTAAAATATATATTTAAATTGAGAATAAATAGCTAGGGTGTTTGGGGAATAATATTCATATATATTAGTGGTCAGCCACGATTAGGGAGCTTAGAGTTTAAATAGTGCATATTAACATTAAAGAAATATTTACATAATCAAATCATTTAAGAAATAATTACAAATAATTAGTCATTGACATAAAATCTTTACTCTTATTTAAATTTAAAGTCAGTATCCATCTCTTTCCTACTCACAGGACTTAGATAATTAACGTTTTCCAGATTTTCCTACCCATTATTCTTCAATATTATGTTTATAATATATGTTTTTGTCTGTCTTTAGCTGTTACGCAAAAGAAAATACAGCCACCTCACCAATGAGAACCACGGGATTATTTCTTTAGTTTGTTAAATTTCTTATCAACTTTTTAGTAATACTTATGTTGTGGGTTTTTTTCTCAATTTTTTAAAAAAATTTAGCTTAGCTGGACAGTATAAGATTGTCATACACTATTATATGTTGGGTCCTTGTCAAGTATACAAAATATTCCCCATCACAATTTTTAGATATCTCGTTTGGTTTAAATTTATTTTTAACAAAAGATTATTTTTTAAAAAAACAAAAGACATTGATTTGACTTGAATGAAAATAAGTTGAAAAGTATACAATAATTATACGTGGACATCCCTTGAATTATTGAAGCATAGCAATTTCAACACGTTGGATATATCTTATCGAATACTTCCCTATTTCTTTTTATTTGCTCCTTTTAAAGTGTATTTATATTTCTTTTTAAGTGTTTCTTTAATCTTTCGAGAATAGTTTGATTATTATCTTCCTATTATACCCTTATTCAAAGTATCAAGATTATTAATTGAGAATTTCTTTTTCAATGTATTTAATTACTAATTTTAATAAGGTACAAAATTAATTAAGGGTATATTGATAAAATTATTTTTAATTTTTTATGAGGGAGGATTTTATTAAGGGGTGTGTTCAATCCAAAAATAGCAAATAAAAATGAATGGAAGAAGTACTTCATCAAGTTCATTAGAATTAATAAGCTTGATAATCTTTGCATGTCATTTTAGACGGTTTTTAAAGATTAATCAAAATATTATAAAATTTTAAATGAGATAACTTGATATTTCTATCCTCAAATGATTTTTCAAGCTCAGAATAAACAAAAAACATGAAAGTTTCTGAAACCAAAAGTTTTTTTTTGCAAGGACCTCTAGATGTAATCGATTTTTTATTTGGATTGTGGGAAGTAAGAATGTGATACGTGGTTAATATTGCAAAATAGATAAAACAAAAGAACAACGCTATTATTTATTTGGATTTTTATTCTTCAAATTCATATTTAACTTAAATTTTTATTCTTCAAATTTATATTGAATTAAGTAAATGCTAGAGGAAAAAATAACATAAACACACAATTTTAACTTATCATATTTACACAATCTTCGCCCTTATAAAGTAATTACAAAAATTTCAACTAATTATTTATCTTCGTTGGTTATATCGAAAGCTAATTATGTATCTCGATAGACCCAAAATCGAAAAAAATGTATTGGGAGCTAATTATGTATCTTTACAAACAAAAAAAATATAGCTTCGTTGGATGTATCGGAAACTAATTTTATATCTCACCAGACTTAAAACTCGAGATTTTTATAATTATGCTAAATATTAAAATTTTCTATAATTAAAATTCAAATTGTCAAAATTTATATTATTTTTCTTACCATTCAAGTAATATTTGTAACTGCGTCGAGTTTAATATTAGAAAATGATAGATTTGTCAAAAGAATTTTCATTAATTTTAAAAATAGTTAAAAAAATTATTACAAACAAATCAAAATAAAAAACTAAGTGTAATATTAAAAGCCAAAGAGAATATTGGAGGTGTTGTTGGGTAGATGGTATTAAAAAGAATAACCCATGTATTAATGTTGTGTATTATTAGTATTTTGTTTGATACATTTTTAGTTAGTTATATACTAGGTGTGTATTGCCAATATATTAAAATTTGATTAAAGACACAGTTATCCCTAAAAAAAATTGTCACTTCCTTTCCAACATATTATGGAGGGTATTTTTGTAATTTTATTTTTAGAAATTATATAATTCATGTTATTTTTAATAAATCAAATCAAACATAAAAATACAAGTATAACTAACACAAACATTACTAATACATCATATTATACACTCGGCCAAACAACCCCTTAATACGATATAGTGAAACTTGGAGGAAGGTGTAATGAAGGAGAATCGTACGAATAGGGAGAACTGTAATCACATACATCAATATAAAAGTTTATGGAGAAAAGACATTTTTTTCGGCTGACCTTATCCTCCAAACTCACTTTAGCATTTAAACTTAACTTTTGTTTATTTACTCCCCTTTAACATCTTTAAAGTGTATTTGTTTGACCCCTCAAAACTGAATATCACTCTCACAACGGAGAGTGGATTACACACGCACCATGTCAATGCTAAATCAGTGTCACGTCAGTGTCAGGTCATCAAGCAGGTAGGGCACCATTGTCCTGCTTCTTTCGCCTGCTTCAGCTCTTCAATTCGTAATTTTATTATATCACCCCTAATTAATTAATTAAAAAATATTTAATTATTAAAAAAATATATATTATTCAATAAAAAAAGTAATTCACGACATCTTTGCTTCAGCTGCTTCAACCCGTAATTTTACTATATCATCCCCAATTAATTATTATAAATTATTTACATATTTAAAAATTAATAATATTTAATAAAAAAAATAGTCATTTATTACATGTCTACTCCAGCAGCTTCAACCCGTGATTTTGCTATATCAAGCCTAATTAATTATTATAAGTCATTAACATATTAAAAAATTAATGACATGTAATAAAAAAAAACATTTATGACGTGTCTATTTTAGCTACTTCTACCCGTGATTTTAGTATATCATCCCTAATTAATTATTCTAAGTCATTTAATTATTAGAAAATTAATAATATTTAGTAAGAAAAATAAAAATAGACATTTATGACATATTTGTTTTAGCTGTTTAAATCGTTATTTTACCATATCACCCTAATTAATTATCATAAGTCATTTAAGTATTAAAAATTAATAATATATAATAAAAAATAAAATAGACATAAAATGATAAATTAACTCTTGATATTTTGTATTAACTTGACGTCTCATATGAAACCCACTTAAATTTTTTTCACAAGTATTTTTTTTTTAGAAATTTTGTTATATCACTTGTAATTTGTTATTACGAGTCATTTAAGACACGTCTGTTTCGCTACCTCAATCATAATATTTGGTTGACTCTCCAAATTATATCGGTGTCGATAAATAGAAGAAAAAGTATTACAAATCACAGTAATTAAAAATTTAAATTATTTTTAAAATATAATTGACTATCAACGCCATAAAAGTTTGAACAAGGAGAGTGTATTATAAGTTACAATAGCTAATAGCTTAAAATAGTAAATTATAGTGCCAAAAAAATATTGTAAATTACAATATCTAATAACTTAAAATATCTAACAAAAATATATTAAAAATATAATTGATTATCTAAATTTTATTTATGTCACATAAATTGAGACCAGATGAATACGTAAAAAATACTAAAATTACAATAATTAACAACTTAAAAAATTTAAAAGATATAAAATATTTGACGGACTCTCAAAATTACACCAGTGTCACTTAAATTGGAATGGAAAAAAAATATTATAAATCGCAATAATTATAAACTTAAATTATTATAAATATATAATTGACGATCAATACCATATAAGTTTGGATAAGGAGAGTAACATATATTGATTACAAATTACATGAAAAATATTAAAAATTATAATAGTTAACAGTTTAAAATGTCTAAAAAAGCTAATATGTTATATATTTCAAAAAAATACGTAAAAATATTATAAATCACAATAATTAACAACTTAAAAATTTTAAAAGATGTAATATAAATGTTTGATTGTCGAAATTATACTAGTGCCAGTTAAATTGAAAGTGAAGAAAAAATATATTAACAATCAATACCACAGAAGTTTGATCAAGGAGAGTAACATATATTATTTGAAACTTACATAAAAATTATTATAAATTATAATATTTAACATCTTAAATATCAAAAAATATATTAAAAATATGATTAATTATCTAAATTCTACCTATGTCACATAAATTAAAATAAAAAAAATAGAAAAATTTACATATATACACAAGATAACTTACCTTATTGCAATAAATCTCATATTGAAAAAGTAATTACATAAAACCTAAAGTAATTACTGCAATCTCCTATTTTTTTACTTTTTCTCCCATCTCCCTCATACATACAAAAATAGGGTTTTTGCTCCATATTTTGTGCACTATTTTTTGTTCCATATTTGTGCTCCTTTATTTACGCCTAAAATCAAATTAACGTGAACTGGAGAGTTTCAAATTATTCAGTTATCAACCATTAACTAAACAAAGTTCACCTTCTTCATTTAACTGTAAGTTTTTTTTTTTTTTTTTTAATTTTATCAAATCAAATTTGGATTCAAATTTTTCTTTGTTGCAGGTATGTACTCATCAAAGTATCCGCTTTTGTAATTCAATATCATTGTGAGAGTTGAATTTTTTCGTATTTTTTCATATATTTCAAAGTCAAATATTTTTTTTTTTTGCTGTTTATTTGAAAGTGGTTAATCCATAAAGTATAAACTTTGCAATAGAGTATGGTCCGAACTGTATAAGATTACATTGTGAGTTGTATAAGGTGTACACATACATGTGAAACTATATAAGATTATATTATAACTTGCATAGAGTTTAAACATATATGTAAAACTGTTGTTTGATTTAATGTATAAGATTACATTATACGTTCTATTCTATGTATAAGATTACAGTATACCTTTGTTAAGATTATATGAAAAAATGATATCAAATATTATTTTATGTACAATATTACATTATACATTTTGTTAAGATTATATTGTGAGTTGTATAAGGCGTACAGATACATGTGAAAGTGTATAACGTGTATAAGATTATTTTATGACTTGTATAATGTTTTTACACATACATGTGAAAGACTGTTGTATCATGTTATCCTTTATTTGTTTTGACAATCTCATTCTTTGTTAACCCCTTTTTTTTGTATTTTTTAGATGGCTATTGCGAAGGTTTTATTTTAAAGTTTATTATGGGGTAGATCGTAGATGACTATTGAGAAAGTTTTATTTTTAAAGTTTATTAGTGGTGAAAGGGATTTGTTAATTGATTAGGGGTATTTAATTAGTAGTAAAAAAAGGAATTGTATGAAAGTTCTGATCATCTCCTGTTGTACTTTACTAACAGTTGAGAGAAATTAATGCGCGTAATTTCCGTACGTTATTTTCATCTTGGGACATCCCCAAAGAGAATATAACTGCTTAATCATGCTTAAAGATTTTTAGAATAAGTTGTATGTGCATTCTGATTTAAGATAAGTGATACAAAATTGAATTTTAATAGTAATAGGAGTGGTGATTGTTTAGGAGAAAATGGAATTATTCCTTGTTTTAAGGTGTATAATTACGGAAGAAGTCTACTACTTTGTTTATATTAATATTTGAAGTTTATCATTACTAACTAGTTTCATACCTTCATAAAATCAGTGCATTAATTAATGACGTTAATTGTGAGAGATAATAATGGTATCAGATTTTATTTCCATAATTATAGGTAAATCGGTTCACCTCATACATTGTAGTAACGTATAAGAGACATATAGTAATGTATAAGTATTTTTCAAAAACTGGGAGAGAGAACACGGGCCCAATACTTTCCACAATATATACATATATACTTTCCACAATTTCAAATGTAATTTGTCCATTCCTCATTCACAGCAGAAGGTTTCTAAAAGGCGAAATCCTCCCGCATTTTTTTTTAGCATTGTAATAGAATGGCCTTAAATTTATTTATCACATGATGAACTGATGAAGTGTTGGGAATATCTTCTTGAAGAATGGCCTAAAATCTATTTCCTTTCTATATTTTTTCCCCTCAGATAAGATGATGGAAGGCCTGCAAAGCAAGTACAACCTAACTTTGGACTTGGGCCGCAGACCAATAATTAGAAGGAGAAAATTTCATAAATAGCGCTATTTGTATTTGAAGATCAGGTTTATAAAAAAAATAGTAAGATGTTACTTAACGAAAAAAGAATAAATATGATATGTGTATATTCTCCATCATATTTTGTGCATATATATACATACCCATATCATTAAAGAAATGATGTGTATATGCCCTTACACTAACGACAGGGATAAATGTGTATTCAAAGTACGACAGAGAGTATATACGTATAATTTATCATAGTTTAGGGATATATTTGTCCTTTTTTCATTTTAATTGTTTTATCCCAAACAATTAATCTAAATATTATGTGTGTAAATTCAGGCCCAATTAAAATTCAAGAGACGTTTATCGAATAGACGCGTTTTTCTCACCCCTATAATGATATACACACATAATGCAATAACACTAACTACTATCAATTTCATTAAAAAAAAAAAAAAAAAAAAAAAAAAAGGTCATCAACCCATAACAGAGGAAGTATCGAATTTGGAATAAAAAATAAAGCTTGGGTTGAGTTGGAAATCGAACTCAATGGGTTTGGGTTAATTATTTTGAAGAAAAAAATTAAAATAAAAAATAGATAAATATATCTCTAAATTATGATAAATAATATGTATATATCCTCCGTCATGCTTTGGGATTGTATGCCCCGTTAGTGTGAGGGGTATATACATATTATTTTATTAATAGTAGAAACATATATATACTCAAAGTATGATGGAGGATATATACATATTATTTATCATAATTCAGAGGCATATTTGTTATTTTTCATTACTTAATTACAAAATGTAGTGGCATCCCTCCCCCCCGCCCCTCTAACATAGTGAAATTGTGAAATGCACTGTATTCGTGCAATTTCTCTGCCTTGTTTTTTATCAGGGAGTTTTTAAAAAATAGAACTATCACCAAATTAAGGTCGTTTGGTGTGAGGTACTAAGATAAATTATCTCGAAATAAAATAATAGTTTCAAGATAAAATTTTTAATACATCGTTTGATTTGACAATACTTGAGATAACTTATTCCGGGACTAATAATAGTCTCGGGATAAGTTATACCACATATTTGGTGGTATAAATTATCCCACCTTAATTTATCCTTGGATAAATTATAAAATGACAAAAATATCCCCAAATCCATTACAAACACATTTCTCCAATCTTTTTCACCATCTCTAATTATTGCTTTTGAAATTGAAAAAAGATTATTGATATCTACTTGATTATCTAAAACGCGTTATTATGACAAATTAAAAAGATTAAAATATCTTATTTTGAAACGACGAAAATATATGACTAAGAATTAACCTCTTATTAATTGAACTTTGCATTTTTTTCCATCCCATTGCTTGTGAATTTTATAAACTTATATGTTATTTTCTTATATAAAGGATCAAAATGCAAAATTAACAAATTAAAAAATAAAATATGTTAGATTCATACATAATAAGGATCAAAACTTGGTATTGTAATTTTTTATATATCCAACAAAATGTAGGTACTATAATTTTTTAAGCATAGAAAAACGAAATTCAACATCAACTTTTTCCTTCCAAGTGTTATTTTTGTGAATTGGTAACACAAAAAGTTTTTACTACATAATGAAAAGATTAATTAAAGTAAGTAGATTTTATAATAACAATTACCATTCACTAGTAATCTGTAAAATATTTTAGCAACTACAAAGGCGTTGCCTAATTTTAATACACATTATCGTTTCACAATCGACTTTATTGTTCAATTACATATTTTAAATTAAATATTTTTTTAATCACTTAAAAATTGACATTGTATATATCAATTAAAATGAATTTTAATATGCTATATTATATGAGTAATATGTGTTTAAATGAAGTGACATAAACAACAAATCTTCTTTTACTTTAACAAATTTAAGTTGAAAGTTTTTATTTCAAACTAAATAAGATGTAGTAAACTTTTTTTTTAAACACACATGGCATAATCATGGCCCATGGGAAGGCACATACAAAAAAATTAAAGCTAAATAAGATGAAAGTTTTATTTTTAAAATACACACGATATAATCATGAAAATGCACACACAAAAAAATTAAGCTAAATAAGATGAATTTTTTTTTTTTTAAGAATAAATATTTAAAGCTTGAAAGGAAATATATATAAAGAAAAAATAAGTTAAATAAGATGGAGGTATTTTGATAATCAATTACTTTACTCTTATAAATTATACCATGCATATTACTTTGAAAATAACAAACCAAACACTCAACAAAAAGAGATAATACATCGAAACATCCTGAACTTGTGGCCAAAACTTACTTTAGACCCTAAACTAATCGGGTAATTATTTACCTCCCTTAACAACTTTAAAGTTATTTAATTTCCCCCTCTATGGCTGACGTGACAAAAAAAAAAGAATGATTTTTTTTTATATATATATAAAATAGAAAAAGAGAAAAAAAAATCCCTCCTTCTTCACCCATCCCACCCGCCAACACCCCCACCCCACTCCTCCCTTCAACTGTCATATCTGCCATCACCACCATTAATCATTTCTTGAATTCGACAACAAAAAATGAGATTTTTGTATTTGTTATTGAATTTACAACAAAAATTTCTTAAGTGTTAAAGTAATTGTTGATTTCTTGTTTTGTAATTGTTGTAGATTCAACACACGTGCATCAAAACCCCTACTAATAGTCATCTTTGATTGTGTTTTTATTTCAGGATAATTTGATAAAATAAAATTGGTACTGTAGAGTTAATAAACTTATCTAAGTCTTGCATCTTTTTCTATGTTGGAAATGATTGGTTTGGATGTTTGGTTGTTGATTTTAGAGAATTTGATGTTGATTTGATCGAATTTATCAGGTGGGTTGAGTTTTTTATCACTATTTTAAGGTATTTTTCAATGATGATAATGACGTTTTCCGGCGAAAATTCATCGAAAAATCTAATGTGTGTGCATGTGTTGTTGTGTGGGGGTGGACGAAGGTGGATGAGTGTGTGTGCAGGTGTGGCAGTGTAGGGGGTGGACGGGGGGTGTGTGCAGGTGTGGAAGTGGACGGGAGGGAGGAGGGGCGAGTGGTTACAAAGAAGATGGAAAATGGGGGGTGGGGTATTTTTTTAATTTAAAATATTTTATATATATTTAAAAATATGTAAATATATATATACATATATATAATATTTATATATATTTTTATATTATATATATATACATATATATATATATATATAAATATTTAAAAAAATTCTTTATTTACTTGGCTCTGACGTGGCGGTGATGTGTTAGTGAGTATGATGCACTCTCCGTTATGAGAGTGGTATTATATATTAAAGGGTGAAATTAATTCACTTTAAAGATATTAAGAGGGGTAAATAAATAGAATATTAGTTTAAGTGCTAAAGTAAGATTTGACGACAAGTTTGAGGGGGCATAACTAATCCCAATATAACTTATCCTATCATAATTTATCCCAACATAACTATATAAACGACACCTAAAGGTATAAGATAAAAAGATTGAAATGAAGAGAGGCGCAATTAAGTAAAAGAATAACACAAATCTAAAGCAAAGGGATATCTTGAACCAAATTTAAATATGTCAAGAACTTTTGAAGGGAATTCTTCAAGCTCGTAAACAAATCAATCAAAAATAAAAGTATTTGTATCTCTCTCTATATAATATATAAATATATATATGTAATATAATATATTATAAGTGTGAAAATCCTTATAAAAGTGATTTAAACTTTTTATCCTTCATTAAAAGATTCTTCTTTAGATAAAACTGTCTTTTCACTATTTTTTAAAAATTATTATTTAATTATTTTTATATATTAACTAGACTCCTAAAATATATGGGACTCCAAAAATGTATGGAAGGAGAATCAATTAATATTTTTCCTCTGGTATTGATTAATTAGAAAAATACTCCTGAAATAGGATAGAAAAATACTCCTAAAATAGGATAGAAAAATACTCCTAAAATAAGACTCTCAATACTTCTATGAATATTGAAATGCACGTTAAACTACCGAAGAAATAAACCAATTTACTTATTGGGAAAATATGATTTATGCTCATCTAACTTAATTCGGTTGCATGTCTAGATTGGTGAATGCTTAATTTTTTAATCCTCAACTTCTTCACTATTTTTGTCAACATAATAGAATTCAACGTGTGTGCATATAAATATCTTCTTTGTTTTAATTCAAGTCATTCTTTAAGGTCAAAATTTCCGCTCACACAAGAATTATTTTAATCAAAGTTGAAGCTTTGTGAATACTATTGTATTATTTTATTGTAGTTTACAGGTCGTAGATGAATTTACAGGTGATAGATGAATGTCGGTCAGCTTTGATGATTTTTTTAGGTAAAGGTTAGGTTTAAATATATTATTTTTATATCTCTATTTTGAGATTTTTTTTTGTGTAAATGTTAAGTTTAGTTTATTATTTTGATATCTCTATTATCGTATTATTTTGTTATAATTTACAGATAGTAGATGAGTGTCAGACGACTTTGGATTTTTTTTGTGTAATTATATTGTTTTGATGTTTTTATCATCCTATTGTTTTGTTGCAATTTACAGTTGATAGATGAATGTCGACGGACTTTGATAATTTTTTAGGTAAAGATTATGTTTAATTAAATAAATTCTTCAAAAGATGTTGAATTTAATTATTGTATTTATCATTATTATTTAGACAAATATATTATTTGAACTCAATAAAGTGAGGTACACATGCGAGCTGTGTACACCTAAACTAGTAAATAACATAAATATCAATCCTTTTTGGAAGTAATTATACTTTCTCTCATTTTTTTTAATTACTTTACTCTCTCCCCATTAATATATATAATATAATCGACATATACATAACATTCTGTGTATATGTTAAAATTTTTGTAATATATTTAGGGATTTAAATTTTTTATAATATTAAAAATATAAATTATGTATTTATGTAATTTTTAAAAAATAAAATGTAAAATTGTGTATAATAGATCTTTTTTCGAACCGTATCGCCAGAGCATTAGTCATCGGTCTGCATTTCTATTTTTTTTTCTTTTTTTTTTTAAAAAAGGAAAGAAAAAAGAAAGTAGAAAAGGGGATGCCATTTCCCATCCAATCCCCACGCGATTAGTTGGCTCCTGCCATAGCGTATTATTGCAGCTACTCACCAATAATAGGAGGCACATCAAAGCAGCGATTGAGCAAATCTCAATCGGGGAGGCCATGGATCCAGACGCTGTTGCGAAAGCATTCGTAGACCACTACTACACCACCTTTGATACCAATCGGGCCGGCCTTGCTAATCTCTACCAGGAAACTTCTATGTTGAGTTTTGAAGGCGTTAAGATTCAGGGTGCTCAGAGTATCGTCGGTAAGCTCACCAGTCTCCCTTTCCAGCAGTGCAAGCATCACATCAACACCGTCGATTGTCAGCCTTCTGGTCCTGCCGGCGGTATGCTCGTCTTTGTCAGCGGTAATCTTCAACTCCCCGGCGAACAGCATGCCCTCAAGTTCAGTCAGGTAACTCATTCATTTTCTAATTGCCGATCTACTTGTGTATTACTATCATTTCTGAATCGCTTATAGAAGGAAATCGATGGAATCTAGGTTTCCTTTTTGGAATACATAAGTGCTATGATTTTGGCTTATGACAATTCTCATAGAGGAATTGAATAATCTAGCACCAGCTTACTTTCCATTTCGAGGATCTCGTGATGTTATGGAGTGAGATTCTGAAAATTTAGAGATAGGTATATGATTTGCATATTTTAGGTTTACTGCTGCGGGACTAGTTATGCTAACGTGTTAATAACTAGAGTCTCCAGGCTCTATGTGAAGATATAAACAAGAATTCTGTAGTATGGCCTTGATTGTAACTTGTAAGCATGTCTATGGAGTTATAGCTTTGATGGCTTGGAGGATGATGCCATGCACTCTGTATTCTGATACTAATGTTGCTTACTAGATTTTAGACTTCAATTGAACAATATATATGAGTGGCATAGGAACTTCCTTGGGCACCTCGACTGATCTACCCAACAACTTGCTACGATCCAACCGTGGGTGGCAATCTTAGGTTCCAAGGGTGGAGTAGAAAGTCTTTTACCGAGTGTCATATTTGGGAATTTGTACCTTAGACCTCCAACTTGTTATTTGTATGGCTCAACCCCGCAATCATCCTTTTGGGAACTGGATATATGCCTATGATATGCTATTACATGCTTTCTGATCTTCCAAAACTCAATTGTTGCTCATATGTCTAGTTGCTAATTTCTTCCTAGACATTCTCTTCATTTTCACCTTCTTCATCTAGTTTAAGATGTGTGTCTTTGAAAAGGTTATTAAACTGTAATGTTCTACAATGATTTGGTTGTCTTGGACTCTTGGCAAGGATGACCTTTTGAAAAAAGAAACAGTTGGACAATGCAACTTCAAATGCTGTAACTTCCAAGGTTTTCTTGCTAGTGAAAATATAGCTTAACCGGAAAATACAAACAAACTGAGGACAACTGTAAAATTTTTTTTAGCTTTCCACATTAGGTCCCCTGAGTATCACCACAAGTATAAGTTATTCTTGTGTGAAACAATTCTAAAGCTTGGACCTTAAAATAACATCAAGTCCATCATTGGATGGAAATCCCATAACTATTCATGTTATCCGACCTCTCTATTATGAGGGTAAGGGACATATTCCTTTTCCAGAATCCATTCCCAAATAGAGAGCACTCTAATGGAATATCCTTTTAACCAGAAAAGTTTGCTTGATTAACTCTTCATCTGCCATGCCAAATCCCTCTCCACCGGCTTTTCTTGTAAAGCTGACAAAACCAATTTTAATCTGCCAAGGGGATCATCCATCCACATCTATCAAACCAACACTTGCTGGATTCTTGCTGCAGGCAAGGGTGAATCACTTGGAAACAGAGAAAATTTTTTAGCGGGAATTTCCTTTTCTATGCATAAGTTTTTACTGCTGCTAATATGTCCATATTTTGATTCAAGGAAATTGAGACTTGCAATTGCTAACTACACTATAGGAAGAACCAAAGTTTCTCATCCAGTTCAAGGATTGTATGCTTGGGTTACTTAGCATAGCTTCTGTTTAGAGTTCTGAAAGGAATTTAAAGAGGCATTTGACTGGCCATGGGTTGTTAATCCAATCTTTAACAGTGCAGTCGTGATGGAAGAAGTGTTTAAGTTGATTGTATTAAAAGGAGCCAGTGTGTTAGCAGTGATGCCTATAAACCAGCACAAGGGTACCAAATAGTGCCTAGAACTATTGCAGATATCCTGATGGCATCCTTCTTCACCTTTTGTCTTCGATAAAAGTTTCAGTGACCCTTACCATGAATAACAACTTCTTTTTACAACACAAAGCTCTAATAGAAATATAAATTTGTTCCGTTGAGCCGGGGGTCTATCGGAAACAGCCTCTCTACTTCTTCGGAGGTAGCGGTATGGAGACCGCGTACATCTTACCCTCCCCAGACCCCACTTTGTGGGAATACACTGGGTTTGTTGTTGTTGTTATGCCAGAGACGAAACACTTGGCCACAATTTTTCAATGCTGTACTCTGACACTTGATTAAAGAAGTAATAGTCTGATACTAGTCATAACATGTCTTTTAGATAATCTGTTTAGAGTAAGATTGTTAATTGCAAATTGTCCTGCAGCTGGGCATTCGTAGAATAGAGATACATACTTCAATGTGATAGTCTGACTCTTGATAGAAGAGGTAGTGATTGTCTGATAGTAGTCATAACATTTCTTCTAAATAATATGTTTAGAGTAATCATCATTGTTAACCGCAAAGTATCCTGCTGATGGGCTTTAGTAGAATAGAGATACAATGTGATAGTCTGACTCTTGATTGAAGAGGTAGTGATTGTCTGATAGTAGTCATAACATTTCTTCTAAATAATATGTTTTAGAGTAAGCATTGTTAACCGCAAAGTATCCTGCTGATGGGCTTTAGTAGAATAGAGATACATACTTCTGGTATTGGTATAGACTATTGGTTTGGTAGTTGAAGCATAATGGCTGTTAATGGTGCAAGTAATATCACATGTGTACGGCCAGTCGACTACCCATGTCCAGGGGAGGGAAACAGTGGCTTAGTGGTTGCGTTTCAGAACTTATGGAGTAAGTGAACTATTACACTTCCAAAGGCAACTATTATACTCAAAATTCTTTGTGTGTAGCTGACTTGAGGAAGAAGAGAACAGTAAGCTTCTAATCCCATTCTTTTACTTGAAAGGTGCTTTGTTTTTTGTTATGCATTTTGTTTGAGGGTGTTTTTTGTAGCTTAAAGGGCTTTCAACCTACTGCTTTGTTGAACCTTTAAAGGATTGTGGTTTTATCAGATGCATTTCTTTATTTTCTGTATCCTTATAGAGTGTTTAGAAAAGTTAATTGCATAAGTTTTAGAATGTCTTCATTTCGATTTCCCTGAACAATGGAACATTGAGTATGCGGTTCTGCCCATATCTAGTATTGTCTTGCTTTGACTTTTTTTTTTTTTTGTCGATAAATTTTAACTTACTATTTGATTTAATCTCGTATTTTTTAGCAGATTGCCTTACCTTGATTTCTGAAGCATTGCCTGATTATTTTCCCCGTCGTATAGCTGAGGCCTATTATTATAAGAAACAATATCCATTCTTGAATGGGTAATCTTTGGCCTCATCCTTAAAGCACATTTTGCAGACAGATTATATGATGTCAACAACATACCCATGAATACAGAAATGAGAGCATTAACAGCAACAAAGTAATGTTAAACGTAGAGCAGTACACATATCTAGAGGAAAGAACATTAATGAAAACAAAATAGTGCGATAATTGAAGTACAAAAACACAGGTGATAACCGAAACCGAAGAACAGGAAACAATGAGAATAGTGCTAATACCAACGGTAAGAAAGGTCCAAGTACAAACACCAAGCCTATCCCGTAGGAAAGCGAGAGAACACTCTACTACCAACTATCCTTTTACCCTAATCCGCGACCTCCAAATCCTTCTATTTAAGGTCATGTCTTCGGTAAGCTCAAGATGCACCACATTCTGTCTAATCACTTCCTTCCATTACTTTTTCGGGCTGCCTCTTCCTCTCATGATACCCATTACTGCCAACCACTCACACCTCCTCATTGGGGCATCTACACTTCTCTTCTTCACATGCCCACAGTAAACATATGATGAGCCCAAACAAGAAATCCAAGAACACAATTTTGTGTAGAGAAAATGGATTATGGGAGTGTGTGGCTTGCCTAAGCCATTTCAGCCTCGCTTCCCTCATTTTGTCCACCATGGAGGCTACTTCTACCTTGTCCCGGATATCTTCATCCTAATCTTATCTCTCCTAATATGTCCACACATTGAACATGTGCATTCTTGACTGGCCAACTCTCCATCCCATACAACATATCCAGTCTAACCACCACCACTCTGTACAACATACCATAAGTTTTTGATGGTACGTTTTTACAGATTATATGATGTCTTCATATACAAATTAAAAGATAAGATTGCAGATACTCTTTTTTCACTTTCTTTTCCTTTCTCCTGCTTTTAACTTTGCGTTAATGTTTCCTTAATCTCCAGACACACCATCGAAAAACTTCTATTTTTGACAATTCAGAAAAAATAAGAACTGACAAGTTTTTGTGTGTTGCTTTTTAGTTTTGGCAATTGAGCCCTCAGTTTCTTTCTGGAATTCGTATTTCTGATAATAGCTTTGCTGCATTGTCTGTGGATATGTGGAAAAATTGCAGATACTAGAGTCTCTGTATTAGAGTTGATCAAATTGACCTTTATAGCTAATTCTATGCTACGTTAGATGCTTTATCCATACTTTCTTGATAAGCACAATGTTTCAGAACTTGTTCACACTCTCTTACTCTTTTTTTGGATTGCAGATGTTTCATTTGATGCCAACACAGCAGGGGAGTTTTTATGTATTGAATGACATATTCCGGTTGAACTATGCATGAAGGGTACTGGGTTGAATTATCTCTTGTTCGTGTTTTCTTGATTGAACAAATTTACTGAATATATTCTGAGAGTTTGAAAGGCATTGCTTCAAAAGACTGGTTTACTGTGGCTTGTTTAGTGATCAATGGATTTGAACTCACAAATGAGCTCTTCCTTGTCGCTAGATGTTATATGCTTTGAAAATTGCTGCCTCTAGGTCTCACTCTCTCTGTGTTTGATCTCTATGATAAATGTTGTCATTTTCTCTTTGTTTGGATTGCTACCTTTAATAGCTGATAACAGTTTTTGTGTACTACAAAGAACAGCAGTAGACCCAGTGTAATCACACAACTCAACTGGTGGGGTGTGGGGAGAGTAGTGTGTACGCAAACCTAACCTCTACCTTGAAAGGTAGAGTGGCTGTAAGTTGTGTAATTGAGAGAATTTGTAATGCGAGAGGTTTCGCACCAACGATTGGGAAAAAGAGTGGATTGCTTTTCTCTTCAAAATTATACGGTAGAAGGGGTGAAATGGATCTATTTATTTTTTACAAGTTCAGGCGAAAGCAAGTCGTGCTGGTTCTTGTGGCAAAATTTAATCCAGCTCAATTAATATTTATCTAGTGTAGCCTATTTATGGTGGTTGTTTCAGGGAAAGACACCCTTTCCTTTTTTTCATCATTGGTGGCAAAATTCTTGTAAAAACAGAAATACGGTAGAATAACATTGACTAAAAGCTAACTATTTATTTTGAATGCATCTCTGTGGGAGTTTGGGGGTCGGTGGGAGAGAATCAGAATGTTGATCTGGTAAGCAACCAACTTCATGCTTCTGAACATCAAAAGCAGCAGCCCCACTAATAGACACATGAGTTTGTGGTATAAGCAAGGGATAAAGTGTGAATCAGAATACCTTTACTTGGTAAGTTTCTCTATAAATTTCCCCTTCGTAATACACCTAAGGTGAACTACCTTTGCCAGGCTTCAAAAAACTCTCTGAGTTTCTTGGAAATTGAGAGATCAATAGCCTAACAAGGCCCCTTCGATCACTATATTTTTTTGGATAAGAGGTTAAGTATTGATTGGTGAGAGGAAAATGTCTGATTGGGGTCCGGTGTTTGTGGCGGTGGTGCTCTTCGTCCTGTTAACGCCAGGGCTGCTGGTTCAGGTGCCTGGTCGCAATCGATTTGTTGAGTTTAGCAACTTTCAGACGAGCGGAGTGTCCATATTAGTTCACTCACTTCTCTACTTCGCCCTCATTTGCATCTTCTTATTAGCCATTGGGATCCATTTGTACACTGGCTAAACTTTTTACTGAATCTTCGTAATCATGGTCGACCTTTTCTTTCACCTATTTGGGTTGCGTTGTCATTTGTCATGCATGTTTCTTGTTTGGCCTTGGCTTCTTTCTCTCTTGTTTCACCATTCAAATTTCAATTCAATTAATTTATGATTTGATATGATGTATCATCCGTTGGGAAAGCTCTAGTTATTGATGGTTGCACCTTTTTTTTCTTACTAATACTCCCTGATGTTCCTGATACGATGGGAATCAATTCTAGTAATCTTTTTTGGTACTCCTAATTTCCAAACATTAAAAGCAAGTGGAACACAACATGTGATCTTGATTGTTGCGTGGGGCCATTGTGGCAATTCATGCTTGTTGAATTCCATACATATCCGGTGATAGATTCCACTAGGGTTTTTTTTTGGTACATCCTTAGTTCAAGAAAAGTATTTTTCAAAACAAGTTTGACAAATACGAGTAAAAAATATGGTTAAATTATTGTAGGAAAAAAATGCTAACAACAAAAAGGTACATGTAACCCAAATAAAAGAAAAAAGAATTTATACACTGTAAAATAAAATTAGTAATAAATATTATCCTACTACCAGCTAACTTTTGTCCTAATCGTTGGCCTTTGTTATTTCCTATCAAAATTAGGAATCATTCACTTCGCAAAAATGCTATGCCTTAAATCAATTATTTGCGGAAGCTTAGATTTTCAGCTAAAATAGAGTAATTGCTAATTTGCAATTTATTGAAGGACTAACTTTGGCATTTATCCCCTTATTAAGTGGGAATTAAGATAATAGCTTGATGAACTATTAAATAAAATAATACTAAAGTCACCAATAATTGAGTCAATTCATCCTCTCTTTGACTGAATTATAGCTGGATTTTTTCTTAAAAAAAAAAAAAAGGCTGAGAGAATGGGAACCCATAGATAAACAACAGTAAGTGAAATAAATCGAAAGGTAAAAAGAGGAATCATCAATCAAATTGGGCATATATGTAAGACTGAAACTTAATTAATCAACTGCATTCATAATACAAAAGTAAATCTTACAAAAGCAGCTGTTGCAGATTAGCTCCTTATAATATAACTAGGATACTTATATGTGTGTTTCTTGGTAGGTAAATAATTAATTAAGCATAGAGATGTATATTGAGAATGACTAGGAAAAGCATAAGAAACAAACCAAAGAAGAGAGTATGAAGCAACATAGAGACAATACTGGTCTTCATATTCATGAAATCAACTGGCCTATGCTTCCCTGGCATTTGAAATATTAGTCCTGGACATAGAAATCCAAATAACGCTGTTGCGATTATCGGTGCTGCCCAGTCCTTCATCTTCTATTTTCTTGGTTCTCTCTAGCTCTCTCAAATCAACCTTCAAATACACAAAAAAAGGGAGAAGAGTGAAGAAAAGTAGCTTTAATTTGGATACATTAATAATTAATAATGGGCGTGGAAGTAGAAAATGATATTGAGAATCCCATTCCCCCGACAACTTTTACTATTTATTCCCGTTTCTGTATTTTCTTATTACTACTACTAGTGGTGTGTTAGTTATGGTGGGTAAGGCCAATTATGCATCAATAATGTACTCCTTTTTCAATTTTGCAGAAATATGGTAATGAGAGGTGGTATAAAATAATCGGAGCCTCCTTGACGATGTAAAGTTGTGTCCGTACAAATTCTGCTGGAATACTATATACATGAGATTATTTTTATGACCTTTGTTTACTTCAATAACAGAACATGTCCTGCTCGACTCAATTTTTTGTCACTCCTTATTGCTAGTGTTTGATTACATCACAATTCATGCATGCTTTATTATTTTTAAAATTCTTTTTGCCCTTCTTTAACCTTTGTTTGCCTTTCGGCTGTGAAGCGGCAATAAGCAGCTATGTTATGTGTCTACTTGCTTCAGCTGGTTCAATCGTAATTTTATTATATTACTTCTAATAAATTACTATAAGTTATTTAACTATTAAAAAATTATAATATTAAATAAAAATATAAAATAAGCGATATGCCTACTTGTTGTGCCTGCTTCAACTGCTTTAATCGTAATTTTACTATATTACCTCAAATTAATTATCATAGGTTATTTAAGTATTAAAAAAATTATAATATTTAATAAAAAATAATAAATTAACTTTTATTTTCTTAAATTTAGCCGATGTCTTATATGATGCCTATTTATGTTTTTTTTTTCACAAGTATTTTTTTATAGTAATTTTATCATATCACGTCTAATTAGTTATTATAAGTCATTAAGACATGAGTTCTTCGTTGCTTCAATCGTGATTTTATTATATCACCCCTAATTAATTATTATGATTGCATTAGAAAATTAATAATATTTTATAAAATAGACACAAAATGATATGTCAACATAAAATAGTTGAACGACTATCAAAGTTATATTACTGCCACATGAATTAACTTTTGAAATTATATCAAGATCACTTAAATTGACATAGAAAAATAGTATTATAAATTATAATAATTATAATTATTTTAATAATTAATCAGCTAAATTATATTTATATAGCATAAATTGAGATTAAAAAAATAACATATACGCCCTTTCAATGTCTAATAACAGTATACATACTAACGTGGTTTTGATTAGACAGCACCTTGAAGTTGAAGGCATACCTACCCCACCACAACAGAAAAGTAGAGAAATTAAAGGAGAAGTGAAAATGAAAAAGATAGGAAGGGAATAAGGATGATGTATTTACATTATCCGACCACCTCATGGGAATTGGATTTTTCCCATATTGTATCGTGGCATCATGTCTGTGTTGACCAAAACTATCTCATTTACCATTGAAAATAAAAGAAAAAGAGGAACTAGTAGAAGGGTCTTTACAGTCTGTTTGCATGTTGGTTTTTCATGGTATGATATGGTATGGTATGACTATCATGAAAATCATATTTGTTATCATGATTTTTTAAAAATGGTGGTATGGTATAGTATGGTATGATATAATTACCATGAGAATCATGTTTGTTTTCATGATTTTCTAAAAATGATAGTATGATATGTTACTATTCCATGATTTGATAATCATGGAATGAAGCAATTTATTAAACCACCAAATTGATGGTGTGCCATAATTTTCATTTTTCTTTTCCAACTATACCCTTTTATAATTTTCTTTAATCCTATTTTATCCTTATCAACAAAATACATGCTAAGACTATGCATTTGTTAACAAGATCGAAGATTGCAAGACTTCCTATTAGCGATATAAAAATTCAAAGAGTGAGAAAAATGATCACAGTTATTTAGTAGTAGTAGTTTTTAATGCTAATAAAAACTCAATTCAATTAAAAAAAATTGAAAATTGAAATGGAAGGAAACTGAGTGAATGCACAAAAATCATATATATGGGAAGTGATTTTTGAACTCTAAGATACATACATGTATACCAATTGTTTCATTGATTGGAAAGTACTTCCCGATTGCATTAGTTTGCGTTCGTCAAACCTTTGTTTAGCAAATACCCTTGTGAATTTGGCGTCTTAAAAGGATCATCGGGTAGCTATGAGAAGCATCAAGAAAGAAAGGACAACTGGTTACGCTAGCACTGATATGGATAAAAAAGTTGATATCTTAAATGTATTACAGTTAGAGGCATTTTAGTAAATTTACCTATTACCGTACCGTACCATACCATCAAACCAAACAAAAAATCTATTATTAAACCGCAGTGAACGATACAGTCCATCCAAACATGGTACTGTACCATACCATACTACACTATACCATACATTATGAAACCATGACAAACCACCATCCAAACATGCGGTTAGTCTCTTTTACATTTAAAAGGCTAATCAATGTCTTAAAAGTAAAATTAGGGGATCAATTAAAAAGGATTTGAGGGGGCATCCATGCAAGTAGAAAAATGGGCAGAGATCAATCTGTGAAACTAGATTTAGGCTTACTTATATACTTACAATATTATTCAAAGGTATTTCGTCATCCAATTCTCTCATGTTATTTCTCTATCTTTTGTAATTACTTTTACTATTAAATACTAGGAAAATATTTTTTTTTGAAAAGAAAAACAAATCAACTTGGTGGAAGTTGTTCCCTATTCAAAAGTATTCCATCATCCAATCCTCTCCTATGATTTTATTATCTTTTAATGGTAACTTTTATTGAAAACTTTTTATCTCCCACTCTTCAAGATTTTTCTTGGTCCGATGATTTAAATTTCAGCAGAATACGTTCTTTTGTGCCACAATGTGCTTGACCCAAAGTTTTTTCTTTCTACACAAAGTTGAAGGGGTATGTTATTCATCAGTCACAGCTTATAATATAAAATGGGGTAAAATTGAATTTACTGTTTAATATATTATTCTCCATGATCCTTTTGCTCTCTCCTCTTTTACTTCCTTCCAAATATGTTTAGCACTTAGCAACTAGGGGTTCCGGACAGTGGTCAGGGGTTTAAAAAATAAAAATACATGAATAAGCCAACAAAATATAATTTCAAGGAAATTAATAATATATAGGAAAAAGAAAAAAAGGCTTTTAAGTTTTTTTGTTGATTTTATATTTTAACTTATTATTATTATTATTTTTTTATATATATATAGCATGCATTTATTTTTTAATAGCTAATGGCTGTAGGCATCTTTTTTTTTTTTTCTTTATAGATGTACATAATATAAAGTAGCAGCTGTACAAAACAGTTTATTTATAAAAAAATATGCAGCCTGGTGGGGATCGAACCCGCGACAAGGGCTGTGGTAGCGCCCTAAGAAGCGGAAAAAGTACCACTAAGCTAACCAACAACCTTGTGTCAGGTGGTTCAAAATTAATATATGTACATAAATATAGATTTTCTACCTTATATATACATCATAATTTTTTGCCGAGGGGGTTCACCGCTACCACGTAGGTCCGCCCCTGGTCTCGGAAAGGAATAGAAAGAAAGAAAGTAAAAAAAAATTGCATGTCCCCTCCCCCTAAAAAAAAATTGTCTGTCCCTTGGGAAGCAAAATAGAAAAACTCCTAAAAATTGATGTTACACTTCAGCCACCCTGAGAGACAGATATGCTCGAATCTGCGTCCAATTACCTATGGATACCCCTTTAATTAACATGATCCATATCGGCAACCATCAATAACTGATTCTCTATGAAGGTGAAGGTTTCCTGTGCAAAGGCTGTGGACGGCTGGGTCACACAATACACTCATGCCCCCATTCAAGACAAAGTCCGGCAGATCAAACATCGACCTCCAAACAGCTAGATAACAATGAAACGGAAGAGTGAAAAACAATATCTTTTAACAGAAGAAAGAATAACAATACAAATTGCCAAAAATAGAAACCCCCAGGTACTCAAAGCCAGGCGTAAAACATCAAAGTAAAACTATTCAATGGGACCTTAGGTAAGTTCTTGGAAACTTCAAACTTCAGCATACCTCAAATGGCGGCCAAGTTTACAGTATGACCCAGCCTTCTGAGCTACGCCAAGGTAATGACCCGAAAAGTCAATTGGGCTCAACCCCCCAACCTCTAGTTGGGCGCAACACTTTTAAGGATCCAGAAACCAACTCAAGGCCCACTAACACCCAACGAAAGAGACCCTTAGGGAACTTTACAAATCAGTTTGGGCCTTTCGAGCATTTGGTCTCTACCAATATAGAAACCAATAATGTCCTCACCTCGGGCCCATTAGCCTCCCAAAAAACCCAAGGGACCCAAACCCATAACCCGACCCCAATAAATTTAGCTTCCATGGTAAGCAAGAATAATACCACCTCTAAAGATGAGGTGGAAATTAAAAAAAGCCACATCACCACTCTCCCCTCTTCTAACACCCAAACTTCTTCTCCTTTTCTCATAACTCTGCCGGCGCTAATAAAAAGCAGTGACATAACTGTCACTTCTGCAGCACCAACATTTATTACCAAACTCAATGGTAATGATGAGGGTAACCCAAAGGATTCCCCTTAGTCCTTTTTCTTACTGCAAAATCATTTCTAACTACAAAAATCAAAATACTCTCCCAAACTCTCTCTCCTTTCCTCCCAGTGACAATAGTGGAACTTCCCCAATAGAATCTCTCATTCATAATAATCCCCTTACCTCTGGAACACCAGCCATCCTTATGGCTGGAAATGTGCCTCTCTCAAGAAATAGTTTTACTGAAATTAACAGTGGAAAACACAAATATCCAGCTCAGGATTTAGGACCCTACATATTTGGCTCAACTAGTAATGGAGGGCCTCAACCAAGGATTTGTGAACTTTGGACAGACGATATGGATGTCCACGATGATGAAAATCATCAACCAACCATTCCAGAGCAATCTAACTCCAGAACTAGTCAATATGGAGCTCTCAGCCATGACTCTAAGACTACCTTTCCCCTAGGATTTCGGGGCTGTTAGAGACGGGCCCAACTTTTGTTCTAAACTTTGAGGCCTCATTCAAACCAATGACCATCTTAAATACTCCTACTCTATCTCTATTCTTAGAAATACAAGAGAGAGAGAAGACTCTCCAGGTGCTGGAGAAAAGCAACAGAAAAATGGAGAAATTTTATCCTTTCTCAAAGCACCAAAGGCAGACGTAATCACTCTAGAAAGACCTCTAAATCACTCATTCGAGGACCTTATCAGTGAGATGTTTTTGGTGTTACTCCCAATAGAGCTCAGCAAATTCGACCTGGAGATTCTTCCTCCAGTAAAAGAGATATTCTATAAAACCAAAGTAACTCCCATGGAAAAGAAGAGGAAAAAATCTCATCCATCTCAGGGATCATCAGCCCAGAGGGGGAAGACAGTGATGATAGACCCACCCTATAAACTATTTATGATCATGAAGAACTGTATCATATGGAATGCTAGGGGGCAAATAACACTGAGTTCAGAAGACACTATAAGGCCATGGTGCAAATGCACAACCCTGCTCTTTTGGCCCTCCTAGAGACCAGAATAAGAGATCACAAGGCCCTCTCTGATAAGCTTGACTTTAATAGCCCAATCCAGTTCCCTTCCCTGGGCAGCTCAAGAGGCATAGTCATTATGTGGGACAACTCTACTCTTAGTATCAATGGCATTGCCATCCTCCCCCAGGTGGTCCATGTCTCTGTCAAGGTAAACGACCTCTCCCCCTCCTGGTTCTCAAGTATTGTGTATACTAGTAACCTCTTTGAGGATAGGAAAATCTTGTGGAATAACCTCTCTGACTTTGCTAACTCTATAAAAAATCTACTCCATAACTCTTGGCTTATCGGAGGGGACTTTAGTAAGTCCTTAAAGCATTCGAGAAATTTTAGGGGAATGCCATTAACAGTAATAGGGTTGTTTGCTTTTGAGATTGTATAAACTCTTGTGATCTTATAGACTTAGGTTTCAAAGGGAGCAAGTTCACTTGGACTAACAAGATATATAGGAATAAACACTCCCTCATCCTGGAGAGACTTGATAGGTGTCTAGACAACAATCCCTGGATTAGGATGTTTCCTGAAACCTCCGTCAATCACCACCCTAGAACCCATTCTGACCACTGCCCCATCCCCCTCTCCTTTAAAGGTTACTCCTCTTCCTCTTCCCAAAAACCTTTCAGGATGGAATCCATGTGGTATTCTCACCCCTCCTTCCTTGACCTAGTCAGGGCTTTCTTTACCCCTCCACCCGTCCCGACAGAAGTCATCTCCTCCTTTGAATGAGCTGCAAAGACATTGAATAAGGAAGTCTTTGGGAATATCTTTCAAAAATAGAATAGAATCATAGCCAGACTATTTGGAATACAAAATTTCCTTAATTATGCCTACAATGCCTTTCTTCAATCTCTGGAATTCTCTCTCCAAAAGGACTTCAGCAGTATCCTTAAAGAGGAGCAAGAGTTCTGGAGAATGAAATCTATAATAAATTAGCTCATTAAAGGAGATTCCTAACACTAGGTTTTTCCACTCTTCTATCATTAATAGAAGGAGAAGAAACATGATTAGAGACTTACAAGATGATAATGGAAACTGGTATCACTCCCCTAATGATATCCAAAGTTCCATTCTTAGTTTTTACTCTAATCTCTTCTCCACAGGCGACTCATCTTCTCCCCTTAAATGTCAAAACATTCCCTCCTCTCATGGCTCCATCAGTACAAAGAATCACCCTCTTCTAGCTAACCTTTCTTCCAGTGCAGAAAATAAAAAAACAGTCTTCTCCTTCAATCCCTACAAGCCCCCCGTTCCAGATGGAATCTACCCTCTTGTGTACCAAAAATATTGGAGCATACTAGGCCAAGCCACTGTCAAATTCTGCACTGAATCCTTTACCAATGCCTTCATGGAACTTAATAGTCAACACTACATACCTCTGCCTCATCCCTAAATGCTCCAATTCCACCAATTTGAGGAACTTTAGACCCATTGAACTTTGTAACGTCCAATATAAAATTATTATAGAGATTATTGCTAACAGATTGAAGCCCTTCCTCTCAAGGCACATCAACCCCTCCCAATCTAGTTTCCTTCCCAATAGAAGGACCTCAGACAATGACATCATTGTTCAAGAGATCATCTCTCACTTCAGGAAAATGAAAGGAAAAAATACAACATGATTTTAAGATTGATCTTGAAAAGCCTTTGACGGGCTGAAATTGTCCTTTATTAGACAATCCCTCCATTTCTTCAATGTTCCTTCCAAACTTGCCAACTTTATCATGTCTTGTACTCCACTTCCTCCATCTTTGTCCGTGGCAGGGTAGGGGGAGCTGCTGGACGTGGGGGAGTTGCTGGATGGGGTGAGGTGGGGGAAGAGGGGGTGATAAATTAAATAAAAAGGAAAAAATCATTAATAAAATAAAATAAAATATGAAATTAAATATATTTAACACGTGGCAACACCTGATTGGTGTGTGTATTCACTTTCTTTGTTGTGACTGAAATTCAGCGAAAAATAATGTATTTGCAACGGATTAAGTAAGAATCATGGGGTAATAGGTCGAATTCAAAATTTAGATGTCTTTTTGAAGAAGTCGACCAACATCAGGGCCAACATCAGAAATTGCCGAAAGCCAGAATGATTATTAGTTTTTAATAAAAATAATCTAATTTGAATTAAATTTTATAAAAAAAAGTATAACTAAATTATTAAATATTATTTATAAAAACTACTTCTATAACACACATATTAACTCGTATATAGTAATTTGAGATATTACTATTTCAGGTTGCAAATTGTGTGATTTTGTTGGTTCGTTAAAAAAATACTCGTAAAAGGTTTCGCAATCAACGCTTTGCTCCGTGTTTAGAGTATGTAGGAGTACTTTTTTACATTTTAATAAAATGGGTTTGCGTCTTGTGCTCACACAAGGATCCAAAAACTCCTCTAGTGACTGACTAGTGTCCTTATCATAACATCACTAATATTAGTACCCCCCCGCACCCCAGCCCCCAGCTGCCTCCACCTAGTTAGAAATTTCCTCTCCTCTTTCTTTCTTTCTTTCTTTCTTTGCAGCGTTCTCCATAAGCTACAGCTTTTTTGGTCACCCCTCTCTGATATTGTTGTTGTTAATGGCGGACTGGGGCCCAGTGCTCATCGGAGTGGTACTCTTCATACTGTTGCAACCTGGGCTTCTGTTTCAGATACCGGGTAATAATCGTACTCTGGAATTTGGGAGCATGAAGACTAATGGAAAGGCTATTGCTGTTCATACCCTTATTTTCTTTACCCTCTATGCCATTCTCATTCTCGCTGTCCATGTTCACATCTATACTGGCTGATCTTCTCCAAATCCCCCCTTTTATGCTAGCTACTACCCTTTTCACTAATCCAAGTTGTAAGCCCTTTTTAGTTCTGTTTCTTTGTAATTTTTGTTTTCAAGAGGAAATATTATCAAGAAAGTTTCGGACTTTGAAATATTTGTGTCCTATTTATTTAATTTAATCTGCCTGCTGTTTGTCGTGGTTGCCCAAATGCTTATCTATGTGTCTGAATTGGGATCTGATTTAACTATTCCGGCCTCTCAAAATCTTTAGAAAACAAGCAAGGTGTGATTGAGACAGTAAGCTGCAGTAGAGTTGGGAGTGTAATCGATTCTACAATTTTTTATTCGTATATAGTTGACTGGAGGTTTAATAAATTACCAGCTACCCTGTAGTATAATCGATTCGATAATTAGTTTAATTACTATGTAGTTGACAGCTAGTTTAATTTATTGGCAACAGAAAGTGACTAGTGATCTCATTTCTGCGTCCAAAATGTGATCTTGAATTCAATTGAGAAGTGAGGCTTGCTCGAGTTGTACGTTGAGCACCTTCACCATCAACGGCTAGGTTGAGGGTGAGGGTAATGAAGAATGTTATTGATCCTCCTATGATGGGGTGGGGAAAAAAATCAATACGCTCTAGATTGCTTCAGTGTAAGTTCATCTGCAGCCTCTATCCTTACAAGCTTCAGTTTCCGTTAAATGTGTTAGGGAAAAGAACATTACATTTCGATTGACAATAAAACAAACAAAGGATGGAAAGGTACTGTTTAAGTCGCTTAATCTGTTCTGTTGTAGAACGTAATACGGATTCTAGAGTGGCATCAGGATCATAGTGCAATATGCTGTACTCACTTTCTTGGACCAAAGATACATGCTTGTAAGTTTGATGGACGAGGGACTATTTTCAGGATTTGTTTTAAGTTCCATTTTACAACTTATTTAATTTTTAATTTCCCTGGTGCATAAATTTAATCTTTGAGATCTGCAACCCATTGCTTGCGCTTTGAGAACAGACTGATTCTGTCTTTTCTTCCATTTACCACAATCTTACCTAAAGTAGATATGCCGTTGCATTTTGTCCCTATATATAATAAATAGAAAAAGGAAAAAAAGGAGAGGGATTCTGAATTATGATACATCATGCACAAGGAATATGATAAAGTGGTCCAAAAACTTGTTCCTTTCATTTGATGAATTTGATAAACATTGACATTAGAACGCACAACACTTTGTCATAGTGTTTCAGAAGATCAAACTGGTTCAAAAGAAAAGAAACACAGAAAAAGGTTGATAAAACAAGAATCCCCCTTCAGCAAAAACTTTCCAAGAAGAGTTGAGGATTTGACTGTAGCATAAGGGCTGGCGAAGAGAACTTAAATGTTTGCCGGAATCAGCCAGACCGTATGTGAATACCAATAGCAACTATCAAGATTGTATATATGCAGAAGAATAAGATGGCATGAACCAGTATGGAAATCCCACTGGTGTACATGTTCCCGAATTCAATCACCCGGGTCCTTGCAGGTAGTTGGAATAGCAAACCCGGTGACAGTAAGATGAACATCGCTACTGCAACCACCACTGGTCCCCAATCTGCCACCATACTTATTTCTAGTATTGTGCCTCACCTCGTGCTCTCTCAAGGAATTTAACTAGGCACTCAACTGTCTCAGCTTTTAAGTTTTCTCTGTGTTTCTCAGCTGTTGAATTTAGTTGTGGAGTTTGCAAACTTGTAGCAGCAAATATATGGCAAATGTAAGTGATTTTGCTTAGTGAAGAAGGAGAGGGGGATATACTAAACTTGAGACTGAAAAGCAGGCAGTTGTGTTTTAAAGAGGAAGAAAGGTATGAAGTGGGGGGCTTTTTTGCTTTATGGAAGTCGACAGAAAATACCAACTTTGTGCTTAAGTTTCCGATTATTGAAGAACTCCCAAGCTTTTCTTTGGTTTTTGCTTTACAAATTTAATCAAATAAATTCATCAAGGTGGGGAGTCTTTAAAAAAGATTTGGAAAAAGAAAGGTGGTGAACGTGGAAAGAAGAGAAAAAGCCAAAACTTTGTGCGTTTACATTAATGCAAAATGCTTTAATTTGGCTTATTTATATTTGAAGTATGATATCTGATTACAGTGGATAGCTCAGCTACTAATTGGTCAAACTTGGCAATGTTTACGTTGTATCATGGTCCATGACAACTGAAAAGAACTAGGAAGGGGTGCCCACTGTGGATTTCCCTTTGTTTAAGCCGCGTTGAACAAAGAGCCCACGTTGATACATGAGTTTCATGGTGACACTAATACTTTTGCATGATAGGAACTAGGGGTGCACTTTATAGTTTCTTACATGTCAAGTTAAGCTCTCTGTAGTAGTAACATATAAATTCTTTTAAAACGAGCATCATTTATTTAAAAGAATGATATGATAACTCAAAAAATATATAGTCGAGAACGCTAGTGTAAGTTTTGTTTTTATACTTCTAGTATATAATAAAAATCCATCTTCAAGAGTTCTAGATTTTGCGCCCTTTCAGATTTTATAACATTCCGTTTTGTAGTGCAATCAGATAAGATAACGCATTATAATATTGGGTTGACTCTTCGTAGTGAATGGGCTCTTATCTTTTGCTTCTGCTATGCCATCTGCAGATAGGCCCATCTGTGTTTGGTTGGACTTCAGTGTAGCCATAAGAGTCCATCTGAAACTGAAAAGATCAAAATTTGTAATTTACGTCCAAAGCCCATAAAGGAGAGTGCCGTCCAGGAGAAGTGTTGAGAAGGTTCTCAATTGTAGCGTGGCGGGCAATCGTGGTATTGCTGATCGCTATCAGCTGATAATACAAATAATTTATTTGTCTGACGGTGCGATGATTATGATTTGTCTTGGCAGAGTATGCATTGTCTAGTTTCGCTTGGCCTTAAATTTGCTGAAATAATAGATGAGCCACACGGACACGCCACAGATCTAGTCATCAAAAATAAAAAGGTTCAACTGTGCAAGTTCCATGTCTAGCAACTCTTCCAAAATTCTCTAAAGATTCATTGTTTTTTCCATCTTCTTTTTTCCAATTATCTCCACATCACCAGTTAATCAGAGTAATAGGGATGGCTGATTGGGGACCAGTTGTAATAGCTGTTGTTCTGTTTGTGCTATTGAGCCCTGGGCTACTGTTCCAACTACCAGGGAACAACCGAGCAATTCAATTTGCCAATTTTCAGACAAGTGGACTCTCCATTTTGATACATACAATTCTCTTCTTTGGCCTTATTACCATCTTCCTTATTGCCATTGGTGTCCATATTTACACCGGCTAGCTACAATTTTCTGCTCACTTAGGTTCTCTAGTTTACCTTCTTTCAATTTAGCATTTGTGATTCAGTCTTTTCAATTCTTTGTTTTCCTATATATTGATTAGCCTTGTTCTGGGTCTGTCTTCAGCTGGTACTTTACATGTCGCCAGTTCTTCATATGCAATTTTAAGTGTTCTGTTTTTCTCGGATTGCATCTAGCTCAAATTCTGTATGCATTTATATTGATTGGGTGATGGCGTACTCTGATACTCTTTAATGCTGCTAAAACTTGATTTTGTTGACTACTATTACAATTCATTAGTTCTGCAAGTTGTTTGACTTCTCTGCCAGAACATATTCGTTGAAGGTATTAGCTTAAAAGAATGAAGATCACGACACTTGCAAAATCTAATCAGCGAATTAGAGTTGATTGAACAAACGAAACAGCACAATAGAGGCATATTCACATTCAAGTTATACGGGTTCAACATTAAAAATCTTTATAATTGAAGTTGTAATATTTTTAAAATTATGGCTGTCGTATAGTGCCTGATAATAGATTCGGATGAACCGATAACCAAAGGCTACATCCACGTCTGCAGACAGTAGGATGGTCCAATAGAAAAGCTAGATTGTATCATATAATAAGATCTACCGATGATGCTTATGACAATAAAATATGTATGGTTGGTAAAAAATTTCTCGAATATCCTACGGCCCCATAATGCAGCAAGATCATCTATTTCCTGCTTACAAGTCATCTGAAAATCCCATGACACCAGATAATTGGATAAGCAACTAAAAAAGTTGCTCCTACATAATATTTCTTACTACCAGAATAAAGCAACCAACTTTTTCGTGAAAGACGCATGCATTTACAAGAGATGGGGCTCTTAATTTAATCTTCAATTCAGTGAGAATCGAAATATCAAAAAAAAAAAATAGTTAGGAAATTTCTTAATTATGCCTAAAGCTCTGATTTGCACATTAAAACTCTTTGATTTTACCAATAAAACAGGAAATAGAAAGTGTCATATGTTGATCCTTGGGATCTTGTGAAGTTCTGTCATCCTTCAAGAAACTATACATGCAAAGGGAACAGATGTGTTACTTCAAAAGTACATACAACTTTAAGTTCTATGCATTCATGATCTCAAACATTATCACCAATTCAAACTTCAAGTCAAACAACTAATTGTCATTTGTCTCTTGAAATATTATCTAACTAGTCACCATTCACCACTGGTAGCTAGAGATGTCCTTAATCACCACTAGTAGCTAGAAATGTCCTCAAGGATGATTTTATTTGCTACAACAAAATCATGCCACTTGTATCAAATGATGATTTTTAATGATGAAGTCTTCATTACATTAAAAATACAATAATTAGTTAGACGTATTTCAAAGATATACATATAGCCCTTGCCTGAATATAGGGAAGGTGTGAACGCACCATGTTATAATCATTAATCAATGTTGAATTTTGGCAACGTACACTTGCTGAGGTTGCGAAAGGGTACGAGCTAGCTTATTCCTCTCCGAATTAACACGTAAGTTCAAGTGATCTGAAACGCTCCTGAACACATGCTATGTAGTGAGCAGCCTTCATATCAACACTTTCGTCTCCATAATATTTGTCAACCATCTTGGCATAATTATACTTAGTGCCAGTACTATTAGTACCGTTGCTCTGCGTTGGAATGTAATATGAAACTTTTGTTTTTTGTGGAGCAGCAGCTTGATCCTTGTTGACTATGAAGGTGGATGATAACGCGATGGTGTTATTTGGATTAAAAGGAACAAGTGTGTCCTTTGGCTGATGATGGTGATGATGAAGCTGAAGATGATAAACAGTTCGAGGAGAAGTGTCCTCAGAGCTGAAATAATTAGTTGGTGATGTGGTTGAAGATGGTTCAGTAGGTGCTGCTGATCGGTACAAAGACTTCACCAATTTCCCTTTGATGAACCCTGTCCTCCGCTTGAGGCTCGACTCCATTAATCAATTTTCTGTGTTCTTGGGCAAAAGGTCTTCACAAAATATATACCCTAGCTAGTATGTAGCTGGATGTTAGGATTGACCCTTGAGTGGCAAGGTGAGATAGGCAAGAGGGGTATATATATATATAAAAGAACTTCAACTAATTACAATTAGTCGTTTATAAATATTGAGATTCGTCACTTTAAAATTAAATTTGCTGTAACAGGTTAAAGTGCAACAATAATGTAAACGTTTATTGTATTATCTATATATTTATAAGCTAATTAATCAACACACACATTTGTATACTATACATACACGATTATATATAACATCAGGAATTATGTGCAATTTGCTTTATCAGTAGATAAAAAAGATAAGACTTGAAGCACCAATGAGTTATGAGGTATTATTCTTTCTTTTCGCTGTATCCATGCATCTCTCTCACTTGACATCTCAATTTTTCGGGGGGTGGGGTGGGGTCGCTGGAATATTTCTTAAGACTAACAATAGTAGCTAAATGACTGATACTATATTGTTGTGATCATATATATAACACGATTAATCTTTTATAGCATAAATGAATATTGATTCTTTTTAAGTGGATATATATACTTTTGTATGTGTTGTCAATATGAGCGGATACCCTGAATAGGACTCATTTTTAAGCACCTGCATTACAGCATAACATCTTGAAAATGGCGTTAATGTATCTGGACTTGATATACAAAAGAAAAGAAAAGACAATAGATATGTAGTTGTGAGACTTGGATGACCAATAATATTGCCCAAGGATTACTTACTTTTCACTGATTGCAAAGACAGAGACAATATCGAACAATAAATGGTCATCTTATCCAAAACATTATACTCCCTCAATTTCATTTTAGTTGGCTAGTTATTTCAATTTACTTGTTCAATTTATGAATTTAAGAGAAATTATTAGTAAATAATTACAGGAAAAAGTCATCATTTTCACCCTAAACTATGAAAAGTCGAAGTCACACCTAAACTATTGAGACGACCTATTACACACTTATACTATTTAAAAGTGAATTTATTTACACCCTAGAAGCTGATGTGGCAACAAACTAAAAGAAAAAGAAATCAGGCGTGTTTTTTATTTTTTTATTTTAAAATACAGCCACGTGGACTTTTTTACCAATAAAAAAACTTAAAGAAGTTGCAAGGTAAAATTCTTCTTCTAGAAAACAAGAAAATCAATTTAAGCTCAATACTTGAAATTTTATCTCTTTATTGTTTAATAGATATTGTAGGAAGTATTAGTTGCAGATCTTCCATGAACATGTCTTATTCTTGGAATAAAATCAAAATAGAAAAAAAAATAAAAAAAAATGCATAGCCTCCTCTCCGCCAGTGGCAACCTTTCTTGTTCTTCTTCTTTTCTTCTTCTTCTTCTTCTATTTTTCATTTTGTCCTTTTTCTCTTCTTCATTTTTTTTATCATAGTCATTTTACTTCATTAGATCTATTTTATCACAGTCATTTTATCACTAATTGAGTGCTTATTTTTTACTATTTAGTGGTGAAGTTGGTGATTGATGAAAAAATGAGTAGTGGGTATGTTTTTATTTTTGATGATTGAAAATGATAATGCTGTGATTTTGATGGTGAATGCAAAAATTTATGGTAATTGTTGTTGTGAATTTCGATAATAACAATGGTGGTGTCATAATTTTTGTGGTGGATCTTGTGAAGAAAATTAATATGCCACTTTTGATCTCGATTTTTTGTGGGTCTTCTTAAATTTCTCTTGTAAAGATTTGAACTTTTTTAGTATTATTATAGTGAAAATGGGAGTTGTTAAGTAAATTTGTGTGTTTTTGATAGTGATGAAACAAAAATAAATAATTTATTAACAAAAGGAGAAAAATAAATATGAACAAGTTCTCCCATGAAAGATCTACAATTATGGTAAAAATAAAAATCTAGTAAAAATGTTGTTGCAGATTTCAATAGTAAGAATATTTGGGTGTAACTTTGAATTTGATGGTATTTTGTGAAAATAATTGTGATGGAGATGTGGGTGATAATAGCTTCAATGGTGGTTCTTCAATGGTGAATTGATGATGCATAGTGAGGAAGAAGCAATAATAATGACATGAAATTTATTTATTATAATTTTCACATAATATCTGACGTGGCAGTGACATATTGATGACGTGTGGCGAGTGCAGAACACCTCCCATCATGAGACTGGTTGTATGTGCGTTAGGGTGTAAAAAAATTCACTTTTAAATAATTTAGGTGTGTATTAGGTCACTTCAATAGTTTAAGTATATCTTCAACTTTTTGGGTATAGTGTAGGGTGCAAATAATGACTTTTCCCATTATTACATGAAGTATTACGAGTCAAATTTAAATTTTTAAAGTATAATTAATACGGTTATATTAATAAAATAAAGCCCTAATAAATAAGTAGTATTTCTTAAGAAGAGTTTCAAGTCAATATGAGCAAAGTGAAATAAAAGGAAGGGAACTTTTTATTAGAGTTTACTATACATTCACGGTGTAAGAATATTTACATAATTAAGTCATTTATTAAGTAATTACAAGTAAATGCCTTTATAACTATTACTCCCTCAGTTCTAATTATTTATGTGACACTTTTCACTTGTAGAAAGTTAATTTGATTAATTTTGAAAGTTAAATTAAATTAGATCAATTTAATATTTTTTTAATTAAGATTTAGATATTTAAAACTATATTAAAAATACTAAATAATAATTTTTCTCATGTCATATAGTTCGTAGACAATGACAAATCAAGAATAATTTGAGTTTTTCTCAATTTCCTGAGTGATTATCTTTGGAAAGTACACTGGAACTGGATAGTACTTCATCTTGAATAAATTCGTTAATGCGCTGTTTGTACTTCAAATGTTCCTTGAGTGTGGTTTATTTGGCATCACTTCAACAAGACCGTACCGACAGCATATTGATCTTGTTTTTTCTTGCGTTAGCGAGCTTAGGCATAAAATTATTATACGCTGAGAGCTGGCGCAATTGGTTCTTGCTATATTTCAAGTCACTACAACCGCGCTCCATCAGTACCATAAGTAAGGAACATGAAGGTTACTCCTACATTCCAATATTCCATTTCTTGCGACAAGAATAAAGCGGCGGACTTTTCGTGAATGAAAGAGACATTAACAAGGAATAAAAGAGTAGGCACTTAAAATGTGCATCGCAAATAATGGTGCATAATGATGAGAATTATTTCCATGTATAATTATTTACTACAGCAAAATCAACTACTTGTCTCAAATGATTAGTGCAAAATGCCCTGTTGTAATACATTAACCAAGCTCAAGGCGACACCTTATTCCTTTGATCTGATGCTCAATTATTAGCAATTACGTTCAAGTGAACTGAAACGCTCCTGAACAAATGATATGTAGTTGGCAGCCTTTACATCAACGCTTTCGTCTGTGTCAACACACCTGGCTGCATAGTAATTATTAGTGCCTTTAGAATACTCACGCCCGGTACTCTGCGGTGGAATGTAGTAAGAAATTTTTGGCTTAAGGGGAGGTGCAGCTTTCTCCTGGTTTACTGTGATGATGCTATTTGGATTAAAAGGAACAAGCTTTTCCTTTGGCTGTTGTTGCTGCTGATGAAGATGAAGATGATAAACAGTTGATGGAGGATCGTCCTCCGAGCTGTAATTAGTTGTTGATGCGGCCGTGGGCCAAAGCTTCACTGGTGGTGCTGCTGCTCGGCCGCCTCGATATAAGGACTTCATGAGTTTACCTTTCAGGAACCCTGTTCTGCGCTTGCGGCTCGACTCCATTGAAATGCTAAGCCCTTTTACAAGACACTTTAGATGTGGTAATGCAATAATTATTAGTATCTAGATATTGGATTAGTGAGTCGTGGGTGGCTGGAGAAATGAGATCTCAAGAGGGGTATATATATAGAGAGAGTTAAAACATTATTTACGTGCACACAATGTTTTCTTACATCAAATCACCTAAAGTAGTAACAATATACTGTAACATAAAAAGTGTGATTTGTAAATTAAAATGCAATGTTAGTGTTACATTTTTGACATCATTATCTGTGTATCTAAGCTAAATCGGGCACAAATAGATAATGTTAATTTGCTTTACGAGTAGATATGAAGATAGACTTGAATTTAAGCACCAAACAGGTATATATGTACTGTTATTCTATTAGCTATAAATGTATTATCCATCTGTCTCCTCTAGATATCTCAAATGTTTTTATTTTTCTTAAAATTCAACTTTTAGCTGGAATGTTAATTTAGGACGAACAATAGTAGGGAAACTGATATGCTGTTGTAACATAATTGTCTGATAACTCAAGAAATTGCACGATTCCTTATTCCATATTAATGAGCTTATGCAGGAATTACCCGCACACGACGCTTCTTTTTAAGTGATGAGTAGACTTTTGAATATATTGTCAATAATAGAGGAGTGGACTCCCTAATAAATATGATACAAATTAAAATAAAAGACAATTGATTGAGAGACTTGGATATATGTCCTTCAACAATTTTCACTAATAATCATAAAAATAATATTGAATTAGTCAAATTGACTTTCATAAAACAAAAGTGACAAGTGCAAATGACCGAAAGGAGTATATCTTACTATTAACGTTGTGTAGATAGTGGCAAATCAGGAGTTAATTTAGGTATTTCATAATTTTTAATTTCCCTTAATTTGTGATCCTTGAATAAACAGCTATTTAGTTAACTAGTACGCTGGATATTACTATATCTTGACATAAGTTCTATTAATGCGTCGAATATGTCTTTAAAATGCTTTGCTTTACAATGATGTGGTACTATTGACATCATTTCAACAAGACAGCATGATGTTATTGCGTAAGCTTGAGCGAGCTTAGGCATAAAATCACATATGAGGCAATTTTTTATTTTTAGTACTTTTAGTTGGAAGGAATATTACTATATAATGGATAAGGGCAGTGTCTCTGTCAACAATTTCCACCCTTCACTCACTGTGAGGGAATTTAAATGATCTGAGATAATTGAGGTGTATGTATAATGCTAGCTAGCTGCTGCATCCGAATGCATGTACGTTTTCTCTTTTCGGGCAATTGCAAGATCACTAGCCTAGCTATTATGATCGATCAGTGTAAAATAATTAATAGCACTGTAATGTGGCCTTTGTTGGATTCACTCTTACTTTGTCAAAGAAAGTTTCTACCAAATACTTGTGGAAGATTATTTTTTGGATTTGTCAAACAAGATTGCTACTTGTTCAAACAAGCTTGCTACTTGTTCAAACAAGTTGCTTCTTGTTCAAACAAAATTGCTACTTGTCTCCATTTTCATCTCTATAAATAGAGGTCTTCTTTCTCAATTGTAATACACATCAAATTACAAGAGTTCTCTTTCATTCTCTTGTATTTATTCTTCCTTCCTATTAGAGTATTAAGTTACGAGAGTTGGTGTTGGGAAATACTTTGTGTGAGCCCTTTCTTTTGGAGTGATCTTGTGAGGTTTTCTCTTGGGATATTTGGGTTAATTGGAGTGACTACTCTAATTTTGTAATCTCTCTATTGTACTCTTGTTGATATAGTGAAGTTGTTCCTCTCCGCTCGTGGACGAAGGTCATACTGACCGAACCACGTTAAATTTGTGCCTCTTTTATTTTTTTCCTTAAGTACCGTTACTATTAACTTGTTATTGTCTTTGTTATTGTCATTATAACATTATTTGGCTAAATTTCGCAATAACCGGGTTCTCGATCCTAACAAATTGGTATTAGAGCCGGATCTAACCAGGTTATTTTTCAGTAGCCAAAATGACTATAACAAAGACTTACGTTGAGAAATTTGATTGAAGTGCAAACTTTGGGATGTGGCAATTAAAGATGGAAGCTATCTTAATTCAGGATGGCTTAGATATGGCACTAGAAGGAAAGGAGAAGAAGCCGAAAAAAATGACGGATGAAGAATTTGCCGTCATAGACAAAAAGGCAAAATCAAGTATTATTCTAAATCTCTCAAATGAGGTTTTACGTGAAGTATCTGCAGAAACCACAGCGAATGGCATGTGGGAAAAACTAAAAGTCTTGTATATGAAGAGGACAGTGGAAAATTGACTTTACCTGAAGCAAAAGCTTTACACATTTTGTATGATAGAAGGTACCTCTATACTCTCACATCTTGATGATTTTGATTCTATTCTTATGGATTTGAGTAATATAAACGCTGAAATTAATGATAAAGACCAAGCCGTCTTATTACTTATTTCCTTACCCCAATCATTTAAGCATATTAGAGATACTATGCTTTATGGAAAGGATAATATCTCTTACAAAGAAATCAAATCTATCTTAAAAATAGAGGAACAGATAGATAGAGATATTACTGGGGAAAGTAGCGCAGCCCATGAGGAAGGATTATTTGTAAGAGGTAGATCTAATAAGAAAGAATCAAATAGTGAGAGGTCTCAATCAAGGTCAAAGTCTAAACCTAGAAATGTTGTGTGCAAATACTATCATAAAAAAGGTCATCTCATTTCTGAATGCTATAAGTTGAAAAACAAAGAAAAGCGTAAGGAAAACAAAAATGAGCACCAAAATGCTGAGTCCGTCGAAGCAAGTGTAGCTGCTGATGAACCTGAAGGAACAATATTCTTAGCAACTAATAATAGTTTTAAATCTAACAATGAGTGGATTTTGGATTCGGGTTGTTCTTATCATATGTGTCCCAATAGGGATTTGTTTAACACATTCGAATTTGTTGGAGGTGGAGTTGTCTTGATGGGCAACAATACTCCCTGCAAGGTTTTTGGTAAAGGTACAGTCTGAATTAGAATGCATGATGGTGTGGTGAGAACTCTCACGGATGTTAGATATGTTCCCGACTTGAAGAAAAATCTCATTTCATTGGGCACTCTAGAATCTCTTGGGTGTAAATACACAAGTGAAGGTGGAGTTTTGAAAGTATCTTCAGGAGCTCTGTGATCATGAAAGCACACAGATCAGGTACGTTGTACACTTTATTGGGATCCATTGTTACAGGTGCTACTGCAGTTTCCACTTCAAATCAACTTGATCCCAACATCACTAAATTGTGGCATATGCGATTGGGGCATATGAGTGAAAAAGGTCTTTCCATCCTCAGCAAAAGAGGTCTACTGTGTAGACAAAGTATTGAAAAAATGGAGTTTTGCGAGCACTGTGTATTTGGAAAGCAGAAAAGAGTCAACTTCAAATCTCCAGCAGTTCATTGAACAAAAGGTACTTTGGACTACATTCATTCAGATCTTTGGGGTCCTTCCCGTACCCCATCAAAAGGTGGTGCCAGGTATATGTTAACTTTCATTGATGATTATTCAAGGAAGGTTTGGGTTTATTTTTTGAAAAACAAAAGTGATGTTTTCTTAATTTCAAACAATGGAAAGTTTTGATTGAAAAGCAAACAGGAAAACAGGTCAAGCGGCTTAGAACAGATAATGGCTTAGAATTTTGTAATGACGAGTTCAATGAATTTTACAAAAATAAAAGAATTGCTCGACATCGCACTGTGAGGATGACACCTCACCAAAATGGTATTGCAGAAAGGATGAACAAGACTCTTTTGGAAAGAGCCCGTTGTATGATTTCAAATGCTGGGTTGACAAATGCATTTTGGGCTGAGGCTATCTCTACAGTTTGTTATATTATCAACCGTTCTCTTTCTGCACCTTTGAACTTCAAGACTCCGGAGGAAATATGGTCAGGTACACCTACTAATTATTCTGACTTAAAAGTTTTTGGTTGTCCTGCTTACATGCATGTAAATTATGGAAAATTAGAGCCAAGGGCTAAAAAATATATTTTCCTTGGTTATGCATTTGGGGTGAAAGCATACAGACTTTGGTGCCCTGATCCCAAGTCACCGAAATTTATAATTAGCAGAGATGTAACTTTTGATGAATCCTCCATGTTACATTCTAGAAAAGAGTCTTCTAGCTCTTGTACCAAGAACAAAGAGCATGATATGTATGAACAGGTGGAGGTTGAGCTTGGCATACCTTCTGAGCCAAGCTCATCATCAACTGTGGAACAAAATACAGTTGAAAATCCAGAAGTTGTGACTTTTGAAGTTGAACCAAATGAGTATTCCGTAGCAACACATAGACCAAGAAGACAAATTCTCAGACCAGAAAGGTATGAAAATTATGTTGCATTTGCTTTTTTAGTTGCACAGGAAACTGAAGAAATCGGAGAACCATCAAATTATTCAGAAGCAGTTTCTGGTGCTGATTCAGTCAAGTGGCTGATTGCAATGAATGAAGAAATTGAATCTCTTCATAAGAATGGTACTTGGTCTCTTATGAAGCCGCCGTCAGGAAGTAGAATCATTGGTTGCAAATGGGTCTTCAAGAAAAAAGATGGAATTCCAGGGGTTGAAGATGCAAGGTATAAGGCACGATTAGTTGCAAAGGGCTATAGTCAGGTACAAGGAGTTGATTTTAATGATATTTTCTCACCTGTTGTTAAACATAGCTCTATTCGTGTCTTGTTTACCTTAGTTGTCATGCATGATTTGGAATTAGAACAGCTTGATGTTAAGACAACTTTCTTACATGGAGAACTTGAGGAACAAATACATATGCATCAACCTGAAGGATTTAAAATTGAAGGAAAGGAAGATCATGTTTGCTTGTTAAAGAAATCCTTGTACGGATTAAATCAATCTCCAAGACAGTGGTACAAGAAGTTTGATTCCTTTATGTTGGGTCATGGTTATTCAAGAAGCATGTATGATAGTTGTGTTTACTTTCGAAAGTTAAATGATGGTTCATTAATTTACTTACTATTATATGTTGATGACATGCTTATTGCTGCTAAGGATTTGACAGAAATTCACAATTTGAAAAGTCAGCTGAAAAGTGAATTTGAAATAAAAGATTTGGGAGCAGCTAAGAAAATCCTTGGCATGGAGATCAGAAGAGATTGAGAAGCCCGCGGGCTATTTTTGACCCAGAAGAAGTACTTGGAGAAGATTTTGGAGAGGTTTGGCATGAAAGAAGCTAAACTAGTAAGTACTCCTCTTGCTGCTCATTTTAAGTTATCAGCTGCTCAATCACCGCAGTCAGAGGAAGAAGAAATTTATATGGCACAAGTACCATATTCTAGTGCAGTTGGCAGTATTATGTACGCAATGGTATGTACACGTCCGGATATTTCACATGCAGTAAGTGTGGTAAGTCGATATATGGCTTATCCTGGAAAAGTACATTGGCAGGTGGTGAAATGGATTCTCAGATACTTGCATGGTACCTCAAACGCATGTTTGGAATTTGGTAGAAATACTAACACTTTAGTTGGTTTTGTAGACTCAGATTATGCAGGTGATCTTGATAAAAGAAGATCACTGACTGGCTACGTGTTTTGCATTGGTGGTTGTGCTATCAGTTGAAAAGCTACATTACAACACGTAGTAGTTTTTAACTACTACCGAAGCAGAATATATGGCAGTGATCGAGGTTATCAAAGAAGCCTTATGGTTGAAGGGTCTATTTGCTGAACTCAGTCCACACCAAGGTGATATTATTATTTTCTGTGACAGTCAAAGTGTCATCCACTTGACTAAAGATCAAATGTATCATGAGAGGACGAAGCATATTGACATCAAGTATCATTTTATTCCGGAATCTATTATTGAAGGAAAGGTCTCTGTTCAGAAGATCAACACTAGAGACAATCCTGCAGACATGTTCACAAAGTCTCTTCCGGTCAGTAAGTTCAAGCTTTGCTTGAGCTTGATTGCTTTTTGTGAAGAATGATTTTATCCACACGGTCTTTTGCAGAGAGGAAGAAAATTTACTATATTAACCAAACTCAAGCCAAGGTGGAGATTTGTAATGTGGCCTTTGTTTGATTTCACTCTTGCTTTGTCAAAGGAAGTTTCTACCAAATACTTATGGAAGATTATTTTTTGAACTTGTCAAACAAGATTGTTACTTGTTCAAACAAGTTGCTACTTGTTCAAACAAGGTTGCTACTTGTTCAAACAGGTTGCTTCTTGTTCAAACAAAGTTGCTACTTGTCTCCATTTTCATCTCTATAAATAGAGGTCTTCTTTCTCAATTGTAATACACATCAAATTACAAGAGTTCTCTTTCATTCTCTTGTATTTATTCTTCCTTCCTATTAGAGTATTAAGTTAAGAGAGTTGGTGTTGGGAAATACTTTGTGTGAGTCCTTTCTTTTGGAGTGATCTTGTGAGGTTTTCTCTTGGGATATTTGGGTTAATTAGAGTGCCTACTCTAATTTTGTAATCTCTCTATTGTACTCTTGTTGATATAGTGAAGTTGTTCATCTCCGCTTGTGGACGTAGGTCACACTGATCAAACCACGTTCAATTTGTGTCTCCTTTATTTTTTCCTTAAGTACCGTTACTATCAACTTGTTATTGTCTTTGTTATTGTCATTATAACATTATTTGGCTAAATTCCGCAATAATCGGGTTCTCGATCCTAACAAGCAGATATATTCATCCCTCATCTACTTTACAATTTCAAAATCATCATGGCGATTTTGGCGACGTTTAGAAGATTATATTCAAATGATACAACACTCATATAGGATACATTATTCTATTAGCAATACATATCCAAAAACAGCATAACCTTTCTATCATTCATTTGTAATACTTAATTAGAATAAGATATATCTTCTAGGCCCTATTGCCACTAGGGCATCAAATGTCATAAAAGGAATAATTAAGCACATCGAATGACGCATGCATGTTCCTATTTGTCAATCAATACTAGGGTTAGGTTGCCAATTCAGAAATTGTTCCCCAGCTAACTAGAGAATCATATGGATTAATTCATAAAAGGTGTATTATTTTTCAGGTGGTGTGTCTAGTTCTATTAAGGACACTAGCCTGGTCTAGTTAACATAGAGTGGGGTTGCAAGTGGGCATGCATGGTTGCTTTATACTCTTCTCTTTTCCCCCTTCAATGGTTTGTTTTTCTTGGATAGGTACATTACATACTGACATAAAAATGCTTTCTAATAGGAGTATAATACTCTCTGTGTCGAATTTGTTTGATCTACTTTCATTTTTTGTTTGAAGGGGAGTCTTGGAGTAATTGATGAAGTTGTTGTCCTGTGATCAAGCGGTCACGGGGTCAAGCCTTGGAAACATCTTCAGACAGAAATGCAAGGTAAGACTGCGTACAATACACACTTGTGGTGAGGTCCTTCTTCGAACAACGCGCATAACGGTACTTTTAGTGCACCGGACTACCTTTTTTTTATTTTACTTTCATTTTCTGTTTGTTTCAAAAAAAGAATATGACTCTTTCTCTTTTTTAACATTTTTTTAATTTTAACTTTCCACGTGTCACATATTTAAATAATATATATGTATATATGCTGCTAACATAATGGCCTTGGATCGGATAAGATAGATATTCCATGCCCTACTCCTATGTACTGATTAGTTGCACATCACTCTTCTATTAAAGTGGCTTTTTGTGTGATTCTTTCTCTTTGTAAATAAAATATATATTCTCTGTCTTCAGCCGTTCGTTGCGGAGTCTATGGTGCAGGCGCTAGCTAGCTTATGAATAATATAGTCCCTTTTATCTGTTTTGTTTGCAAGCTGCTAAGAGACATAATTGCTAGTTGTATAGTGCTCCCATGAATATTCTTTCTTTATTTTTAACTAGTGAATTTGATCGCGTTTCATGCAATTATAAATTAATTTATTAAATTTATGATATAATATTTTTAATGATGAAAATTAAAATTGTGGGAAGTTAGTTCTATTCTTTGGCACACACCGACAAAAAACTATTTTCATGAAGGTATAAGATAACAAAAGCAAAATTCAAAATAAGTTATAAAAATTTGTCCAATTTGTAAGCCACGATTCTTTATTAGTAAAGACAATCATTCATGGAATTAAATTTTACCATGAACTTTTTTTTTTTTTGAAGCTCTACATGATAACTTAATTAGAGTAATGTTTTTAAGTCTAAATACCAACCAAAAGTCATCAAAGATTTGAAACCTATCGTCATAACTTATCTTCACTACAAACTTTTTTTGAGATTGTGTTCTTGTGCTGTTATCATTTGAAACTTTCAAATATATACTAAAATTTTAAATTAAAGACAAAGAATCAAAGATACATGAAAAGGAGAGAGAGGCAAGAATACATAATGAAAGCGAATTTTGTTGAAAAAGTGCAACTACAACAACTAAAATAATTTATTCATGTATGCATAATTCGGCAGTGTGAGATATATATAGAATAGTTTGTCTTTTTATGTCCCATTTTTAGCACATTATTACTACACATTAGTAAAATTAATTAAGATTAAAGATTGAAGGAGGTAGAATACATGAATACATATTAAAATCTCTAATAAAGAAGGTAATCATAGTGGGAGATGAAAATTGATTAATTTTTGAATTATGAAAAACAAAATAAATAGATAAATGAAAAAGAAATTATCAAAAAAATGAGAAAAAGAATAAATAAAAACGGAGGTACTAGAAAAGTGTTACATCACCTTTTCTATATTTCTTCGTTATTATTATTATCTATAGATTTAATTTTTATACAAATCAATCACCTAAGTTATAGAGAAAGATAAAAACAATTAAAAATAAAAAATAAAAAGAGAAAAAGATAAATTTTCTTCTTGTACATTAACTAATTGAGGGTTATAATGTGAAAGGCTTGAGAGTTATGGACATTACTAATATTTAAGATTAGAATTTTTGCAATTGAATGTATGAATTAAGGACATGATTTTGTAAAATAAACTAATTGAAAGAAATGAGAAAAAATGACAAAAAAAGGTGTTACATTATTTTATCTATGTTTCTCCTTTATATTTATTTTTAGTATAACGACAAACAAAGTGAACAAATTGTGTGTAGTAATTTGAATCATTCAGATAAAACAAATATATATATATATATATATATATATATATATATATACATAAAATTCTACAAATGACATTCATGTCAACCGGTTCTTATGTCCTATTCCTCAAATCTTCACATAGTCATCACTTCATCTTCATTTTATCCGTTCACTATTTGATCTTCTTCTTATCCCTATAAAAAATAATACATACAAAAATTAATACATGATGAATAAGAATTGTAAGAAAATAGATTTAAATCATACATGTTCTTACTTAGAAGCTACAAATAATATAAGATAATAATAACACCAAATTTAGTGTAAATCAAATCAATTAAAATGCTAAAATAATAATACATGAAGAAGAAGAAAAAATAACACACCCAAAAGAAAAGAATAAGGAGGATATTTTAGAAGGTACACAAATAATTTTTTTTAAAAGAATATATGTAAGTTCAAAAAATATATAGTGAATGAAATATTGTTAATTTTGTTGATGGGGGAAGAAGACTTATAATGCTTCTATTTATAGGACAACAATATGAAATATGAAATGATATCATAAAAGGAGTTATGATTATCAAAGGTCATGAGAGTAGTGGAAATAAAGAACATTAAACTTTTATATTAAAGGATATAAATAAATGTAGGAGTAGTAATTGTTCCATCTATTTTGATTATTAAACAAATTGATTGATAAATGAAAAAAATGAAGAAAAAGTTCAAAAAAATCACAAAAAAGATAAATAGCTTTTCTTGATTCTTACACATGCCACATAGGATGGACTAATATTCTCTTTTATATATATATATATATACTAGTGAAGTTAGCCGCGCTTCGCGCGGTCATAAAATTATTTATGCTTCATGCAGTCATAAAAGACTTCATTAAATTTATGAATTAATTTTTTTAACATCTAATTAATTTAAAAATTCAAAACATTTAAAGTCTTTTTTTGACATAAATCTTGAATATTCAAATTTCTTCAACAATAATAGAAATTTAATAAATATATTTTTTTTGAATGTCATAATTGAGATTGAAATTTGAAAGTAATTTCAATTAAATAACAATGCTGACTTCAATGAAAACCAACCAAATGTTTTTGAACTATTTATTCAAGTGAGTAAGTCTGTAAAATGACTACTTAATTGCCATGATTGTTCATTTTCTTTATATACTTCAAATCTTTAATAGTAATTCTTAATAGCCTTCAAAACTCTTCATTTTATCTTTTTATTACAATAATAGCCGACGGAAGAGGAAGATAAAGAATAGTAATTAAGAGAATTTAAGTTAAAAAGTTTCAAAAGCATAAATGCACCTGACATTCATTTTAGGGAAGCCTAAATGAAATTATTCACAATGGTTATAATTGTAACCTAAGTGTTTATTAGCTGAATTATTACAAGTCACGACAGTACAATATTTATTTTTTACTTAATTAAATGTTAAGCTGACGTATTTTTTAATTCAAATAGTTAGGATTTAATAAAATAAAGAAAAACATCTAAAAAGAAAAAAAAAAATCTTTTAAGCGATAAAGAGATACTCCATCACCTTATTTTAGATGTTTATAAGTATTTTACTTTGATTTGTTAGTACTTTCATAACTTTCATCTTCTTTAAAATCCAAATCTAAAACTGTTTTAAAAAGATATCAGAAAAAAATATAAAATTAAACTCTTTTGTTACAAATTTAAAGACCAATTGCTAGGAAACTTTCCTTCCTCTTTCTGTACCTGAAATACATGATGATAGAAAAATATTGTTAAGATGATTATTATTATGATCATACAAAAATATTATTAAAATGGATCAATAGAGAGGAGGAAAAGATGAGGTATAATTAAGAGGATTAACAAAGTAGTTCTTGAAATTTATAATGAAGCATAAAATAAAATTTGAGAAGATGAAATTTTCTTAAAATAAAATAAAATTGAAAAGCATGAAAAAGCCACAAAATATAAATTTTTGGTCAAAGAACTATATACATCATCTTCTAATAAACCACATTTATATATAAATAAAGATTGCATATTTAAAGATAAACGCTTATATAATAATATATCAATTAAGTTTTATATTAGAAACAAAATAATTAATATAAACAAAGTGTAAAACTTTATAATAATTTTTTTAATTGAATAATACATCTTTTATTTGGTGAAATAGTTATTCGACAAATTTACAATAAGTACGAATTTCTGTATCTCTATTATTAATAAACCATTAAAAAATTTCTATTTTTCTAAACTAATTTGGCCATCTCTCTGGATGCATTATACATTCTTCTTCGTCTTGACGATAAACTTACACGAAATTAATTTGATCATTCTTTCTTTAATGAATTTTGTACCGCCATCAAACTTCCTTCTTCATCCTTGGTGAACTTGTGTTTGGCTCTTATTACACAAGAAGAAACTTTGATAATAAATTTATAATCTTCATCATAGTAGCCATATTGTGAATCACGTTTTCAATGCCCTCTCTTTTGGTTATTGAACACATGATTGATGAAGACAATGAAAAAAGAGTTTGAAAAGGAGAAAAAAATATATACTAATAAAAAAGAAGGAGGAGAAATGAAAATATGAGCATCCAAAAACTTTATAGATTATTGTTATTTATAGATTGATCAAGTAGTTGAGAAGATATTTTATTATATAGAGAATACAAATAGTTGGAGGTTTTCTTATAACTAATGAGATATAATTAAATATAGTAAATATGATATAATTTTTTTAATTGATAAATAAATTAATTAATAAAAAGAATAATGGAAAAATTCAAGAAAAGGAGAAAAAAGATTAATAGTATTGGAGGCCATAGAAAGGTGTCACATCATCCTCTCTATGTTTCTCCTTTATATATATACTAGTATAAGTACCCCGTACGATGCACGGATAATAATGTTTTTAATCATTTCATATTGAAATGTTTTTATGTTACATGCATAAGCAACTGAGTTTTGTTCTCTCTTGTCTCAAAACATAAAAATTAAAATAGATAAGTTTTGTTATGTCAAAATAAATGAAACATAGATTGAAATAATACTCTAAAATAATCTAATATATTAAAAAGTGGTTATAATTTAAAGTTAATGTTAATTACTTTCACATCGATATATATATAATTTGTTCTTATATTCTATTTTAAGATTTTATTCTTTTACTCGAGATTCAAAAAGATTATTAACTTGTCCTTAAAATTAAGAAAAAATTCATAATGCATGTAAAATTCTTGAATATTATTTTTTAATACGATTTTTAAAAAAAAAAATCAAAATCATAAACTTATTCTATGAAAAAGAATTTTAATGTACAACTGTATATATCATATTTAATTATATTTTAAGCTAAAACATTAGAATTTAATTTTTTATAAAATATTAAAAATTTATTTTTTTAGACTATGATTTAACATTTTATTTTTTTCAGTAAAAAATTTGAGTTGTTGCTTATGTTCTAGTCATTACGACTTCTTTTTTTAAACTTTATATATATATATATATATATATATATATATATATATATAAATGTTACATATAGCATTATCTTTCTTAGCATCAAAAAATTCATGTCAAATTCAAATAGAGATAGATAGGCTATCACAACTTAAATTTTATCTAATATTTACAATTATTTAAATATTATTTATTTAATTATACTTTAAGCTACTACATTAGAATTTAATTTTTTTACAAAACATTAAAATTTAAATTTTTTGGGCTATGATTTAACATTTTATTTTTTTCAGTAAAAAAATTGAGTTGTTGCTTGTGTTTTAGTCATTACGACTTTT
>NC_061112.1:153365658-153542018 GCF_002878395.1 Capsicum annuum | reverse complement strand
CCTATAGCATTACCTTTCTTAGCATCAAAAGATTCATCTCAAATTCAAATAGAGATAGATAAGCTATCACAACTTAAATTTTATCTAATATTTAAAATTGTTTAAATCTAATTTATGTAATTATACTTTAAGCTATAACATTAGAATTTAATTTTTTACAAAACATTAAAAAAGTAATTTTTTTAGACTATGATTTAATATTTTATTTTTTTCAATAAAAAATTTGAGTTGTTGCTTGTGTTTTAGTCATTACGACTTTTTTTTTTTTAACTTTATATATGTGTGTGTAATGTTACCTAAAGCATTACCTTTCTTAGCGTCAAAAGAATCATCTCAAGTTCAAATAGAGATAGATAAGCTATCACAACTTAAATTTTATCTAATAGTTAAAATTGTTTAAATCTGATTTTCATTTTTAGAGGGAAAAAAATTGTCAAAGATAAAAAAAAAATAAAAAATAATTAGATAATAATTATTTCATATTGGCTTAAATTGTGTACATATGTTAAATAATTCACTAAATATTTGAAAACAATAAATCTAAACATAATAAATTGAATGGTTGATATCGAATTTCAAACATGAACTCATTATATTTAAGTTTTGAATTCATCTCTATTTAATATTTTTAAAAAATGTGGTAAATAACCTATTGTAATAGAGAAATGCTATAATTATGTCAAAGTTTTTTGCATTAACAATGTGTAGATGTAGTATATAGGTTAAACTAAAAGCGCATGAAAATAATAAAAGATATAATTATATGTTTCTCAAATGTAAATCAAACTAATTAAATCGTATATGTACTATCAAATCAACAAATATGACTTTCAAGAAAAAATGTCTACACTTGATATCGCCGTTTGTAATTTGCATGAATTAATTAAGAGCTAGCAAATAATGCATCATTTTCACAATATACACTATCATTTCAATTAGTCTCACACTAATAATAAATAAGATGTCATAAATTATTTCATACTGAAATGTAATAGTATAAATAACATCAAATTTGATTGGTGTTTTAATACGATATGTCTAACCAACCCAATAAATAATAGTATTAGTCATCTCAAAGAATCTCTTAGACCTTGGTAATATATTCGTAAAAAGCAACAAAAATAATGCTAAATAGGGTTTCTTTTAAATATACTCTTTAAAATTTAAACGTACATTTGCACATCTTCAATTTAAATATGGTATTACCAAATACTGTATCGAAGCGAAATTTAATTTACCAATTACCGAATTATCGAACCGATATTTATAAGTATGGTATGCAGTATCTACGTTCAAATACCAATTACCGAATTCGAGATTTGAAAATATCAAACCGAATATCGAACGTCCACCCTAGTAACATCAATCCCGTTGGGTATTATTTATAAAAGAAGAATAAGGGGTCGTTTGGTAGAGTGTACAGGAATAATGCTGAATAATGTGTATTAGTAATGCTTGCATTAATAATCATTGTATTAGTTATGTTTGCATTAGTTATGCCAACATTATTTTTTATGAAGTGTTTGGTTTGATGTATTAGAAATAATATGTCTTAGTATAATTCTTATTAAAAAAATACTTCTTTACAAAAATACTCTCCGCGCTTTTAAATTTGTAAATTTTCATTGCAACAAAATTCTTTTAAAAAACACTCTCAACCTGCATTTTCACAAACTTTTTTTTTTTTGACATTTTCATAAATTGACCTCTAATTCACAGCTCAATTTGGTTTAACTTCGACTGAATCCGACATTGGCCACTCTACATCCCGACACCAGTGAGGCTTCATCAGTTTATCGTTGTGTTGTAAAGTGTCAAAATCTTGGCCAACAGCTTGCGGGGCTTTGAGATGCACCTAACCAGCAGAGTTGTTGTGAGATAAATTGTAAAATAACAGAGGTAAAATTAAAAAGAAATTGATTCCATTCTACATAGAAAAAATTACAAAAAATAGTAGAAGAGAAATTCATCATGATTCTATCACGAACAAATTGTGAAATGGCGATAAAAAAATAAATAATAACTAATATATGATAGAATAATTAATCTAATGGAGATAATCGAACAATGTTTGAAGGAAGTAGAAGACTGGAGAAGATGAACCTTGCTTTTTCATGGCAAAGTATAGAGAAGAGTGAGGGGTAATTTTGTCATTAAACAAGCTAATACATATTTCCTTGGTATTACTAATACATGGAAAATGATGGTATTACTAATACATGTCTCAATACACAATAGAGTGTATAACTAATGCAAGCATTATTCATGCATAGACTAAAAGACTGAACCAAACAAGGTATTAATGATACATTAGGATAATGCATACATTATTTTTGTTAACACACTCTACCAAAGGACCCCTAAGAGAATTATTTCACTTGTCCCTCGCACAACCCAACAGGAATATCTTTAGACTTTCTATCAAAAAAGGGATATATGTTCATTCTTCTAATATAGTATTGCATGCACTACTGTTATCCAATATTTAAAAGTGGCTTAGAAATTTAGCAATGACACCCTTCCCATCAAGAAGATGATGGTATCATATTTTTATTATGATAATGCTCGTATTATTATAATACTACTCAATGATTCATATTTATGAGAAATTTTTTTACTGTCGTCATGATTTTGACTTTGTCAATTTTTTTTATAGCTAATTTTTTTTTTTGGACGAAGTGGAAAAATGATAAAAGTTAAGAAATTTGAAAAGGGAGAAATAATAAAGTTTTTAAAATGATAAGGGTGTATCTATTAAATTTTTTTACCATAGAATATTTTTTTTACTATAGAGTAACTTTTTTCTAGTTAAATCATGGTTAGAAAAAAAAAGTAAGAAGAGAGAGAACTTTCTAAAAAATATATTTATGGATAAAATAATTTAGTAGATATAATTGTGGAATTATTTAAAATTTTAAAAATAAATATATAATTTTTTTATCAGTCAAATCTTAATCATTTATTTTAACACGTCATGTGTCTCTTAGAAACTTAAGAAAAATAGAGAGTGAAAATGGAGAGTTGCTCGATCCAAAATATTGAGTGCTCCTAAGTATTTCCATTATAATCAAATAAGTAACTGTTTTCTTCAATATTGTATTGATCGTAATGGAAAAAATACATAAAGTAGCATATTTAAGTATTAAATTACAAAAAATAATAACACTTTTATTAAATTACATTTTGTAGCATATGTATTTGTATTTTTGTAGCAACAGTTTGCAAAAATACAAAATACATATCAATCATAAGGGCAGTAAAAATCATATATATTTGTATTTTTGTAGCAACAGTTTACAAAAATACAAAATATAACTTGCTATATTATGTAATTATGAAACTGTTGTTATGAAACTCATAATTAAGAGAATAAGTATGCTATTTTTGAATTTTAATGAAAAATTTTAGCCCAAAAACTATTAAATGACAGACCCAACTCCTTATTAACACATGGACAAAATTCAGAAATAGCATACTTAAGAGCCTAATTATTATTTTTATAGCAATAGTTTCATAATTACATTTTATAGCAACTTATATTTTGTATTTTTAAAAAATGTTACTGTAAAAATACATTTACAATAAAGTTACAACCCTTAATTAACTGAAATTAGTTGACCTATATATGGTATAATTATCAATCCAGTAAATTTATAGATTCCTTTTCCATTTAAAACTCACAAAAAATGTGACTTTCGTTATATTTCTCTTCACGTTTGAAATTCAAATTTCAGTTTTTCCCCATTAGCAATTCCATCCGAAAACTCGTTAATCAGCTGCACGTTTTCTTAGCAATTTGTTCTAATCCAACCCTGTTTTGGAAATTCAACCATTGCTGTTGCTGAATCAAATTGGACTGATTCTTCTTCGGAAATCAACAACAATTGCACAACGATGTAATAATTTGTTTGAACCAAATTCAATTGTTGATTCTTCTGATCAATTTGTTTGAATTCAACTGTCATTTGAAAATTCAACCATTACTACTGTTTAAGGTACATAATCATTATTGTTGTTCAGTTTGATTTTCTTTTTAACCATTACTGATGTGCCTATCGAGTTTCTGTTGTTGTCGTTACTTTGTATGTAAAAAATTGTAAAAGAAATTCGAGTTAGAAGCATTTCAGCAGTAAAATTGAACATATAGAAACACAAAATTGGGAATTCAACTTGGTGTTGCGAATTTCAGCTTAAAACTCGTGTGAAGTGTAAAAAAGTCAGTATTTGACTATTGTTTTGAGGATCGTTTGTTGTTATTTTGATTGTTTTAATAATTCTACAAATTCTGAAGCTTTGTTGTTTAATCGTTTATGATCGAATTCAACTGTTGAATTTGATGATATTCTATGAACACATATGAAAGTATAAATTATCAGCTACAGATGTATTTTTGATCTGTTTAATGGTCACATTGTATATGTATTTTTTTGATATGGTTAATGTTAATATTGCATATGTATTTTTGTGTTGTTGCCGGAATTTTAGACTATAACTATATATTTGGAAATACATTTTGTACCTGTTTTACTTCCGTTTGATTCAATAATTTCTGTATTTGGTTAAAAACTTTTTCTGTGTTTGTAATTTAGTTTATACAAATATTGTTTAAATGTATTTTTTATAGGTTGATGCTGGCTAAGTAACTTTGTTTGCACTTAAAGTTGTAAATTGTGTGTTAAAACAAGTAACATCTGACAAATATGTATATATTTGTTTATTTTTTGGTTAAATCAATTCCCTCCCAAGACCCTACTATGTGGGAATATACTGGGTTTGTTGTTGTTGTTTTTTTGATTAAATTAATTGGAGATGGGAAGCATACCAGTCCTTGTGAAGCACTCTGGTCGATGGACGTATGAAAAAAACTAAGAAGAATATGTCACTGATGCTATACTGTTGAGCACATCAACAACATTCGTTGAGCTGCACGATGTTTTGGCATCTCACTTAAGTGTGGATTTAACCAACAAACGTATTCTAGTGGAATATCAAATAAGTGCTAATGCAGGACAGATAGAAATACATAATGATCTGGGATGAAAGGTCTATATTTTGCAGAAAAAGTAGATACAAGACATGAATTGTCTTCTTTTATATTTAAGCATTTTGGAGAAAGTTGTAATGAGTAATTTCGCGAGTTCATCTATATGTGATGTTGAAAGAAGAAGTAACTGTAACAACTTGCAAACAGTGATGAATACAACAAATGAAGGAGCTTTGGTGGTTTCTGAAGATGCACAAGCATTAGATGTATTTGAGATGGATACTGTTGAGGTGATTATCTTAGACCCACATCACAAGCATGTTGAGGATGACCAGGTTTACTTGACAATTTTTTTTTTTAAAGTCGGTCATGAAGGACTATTCAATTAGGGAGAAGTTTCAAACACGAAGTTAAAGGTCAAGTGAGAAAACGTACGTACATTCTATATCACTCTAATCTTGTTTAATATTAGTTTTGATATGTATTTTGAATGAATTAAATTATGTTGGATGCAGTTACACATTATTTTGCAAATCAAGAAACTGTGAGTTTTTAATGCGTGCTTTAGGCATTGGAGAAAGTGGAATGTTTAGAATAAGAAGATTCATACCTCAACATACTTTCCCGGTGAAGGACAAGATCTATTCAAAGGTGCATGCTACTAGTATGTTGATAGGTGGTATGGTTAAACAGAAATTCAAAAATCACAAACGAAAATATAGTGCGACGGAAATCAGAAATGACATGAAGGAAGATTTTGGTATGAATTTGACATACACTTTATGTTGGAGGGCCAAGGAAAGAGCGTTAGAAGATTTGAGGGGTAATCCATCAGCATCTTATGGGAAACTGCCATCATACTTATATGTGCTGAATACTTCCTATCCAGAGTCACATATAAGAATGAAGAAGATAGATGATAATGCGTTCTTGTATGTATTTATCGTTCTACATGCATTCATTAAAGGATTCGATCATTGTAGACCAGTCGTAGTGGTTGATGCTAGTCATTTGAAAGGAATTTATACTTGAGCATTTGTAACAGCATGTACAATGGACGGAGCAGGTTAGTATCATTTAATAGTAACTACATTATATAAATGGTTGTATTTTTTTTTGTATTTCTGCAAATAACTTGAAAAATACATATCTCCACTTCATATATACATATCTGTATATAATTACATATATTTTCAAAGTTTCCTGAATGAAACATGTAAAAATGTTTATGTTTGATAGTGAGGTGCATGTAGATTTTATTATATGTAATTGATACAATTTCAAGTACATAAAATATACAGTTTTGTTTACCTATTTTTTTAATAAATACATATGCAGTTCCTATATGTATTTATATCGGCATGCACACAATTTTTTTATATATGCAGGCCATATATTTTCTTTAGCATATGGTGCGCTTGATTCTGAAAATAATGAATAATGTATACAGGTCATATGTTTCCCTTGGCATATGGTGTGCTTGATTTTGAAATTAATGCATCCTGGACGTGGTTCTTCTAGAATCTAAAGGAAGCGTACGGGAAAAGACAACACATGTGTGTTGTGTCTGATAGGAATCCAAGCATCATAAAGGCTGTTGGTGATGTGTACAAAGATGTTCCATATTATGCATGTATGTTACATCTATGGGGAAATGTGAAAAAACTTTACAGAAAGTCACACGATGCATTGTCGAAGATCTTTTATACAATGGCTAAATCATATTCAAAGTCAGAATTCCACATGTTAATGGAAAAAATTAAGGCAGTTGATATTAGGGTGAAGAAGTAATTGAAATTGGCGGGTTACGAAAAGTGGGCTAGGTCGTATGCAATAGTTCACCGAGGATGGACTTTGACTTCAAATATTACGGAGTCCATAAATGGAGTGCTTGTATCAGCTAGAGAACTGCCAATTTATGACTTTCTTGAGGAAGTTCGATTACTGTTTGCAAAATGGAATTGCGCAAGTAGGCAGGAGGCTTCATATACCTTCACAACACTCATTGAAAAGTTTAATGACATACTTAGTGAGAACGAGGCTTTGTGTACTCGTATGACGGTATGGCCTTTTAGATTTGTATAGTTTATAATTATGAAAACATAAATATGAAAATACTTTCCACTCAGTTGTAAATTAATTAAAATATATACAATATAAACAATATGATCATTTAAAAACATAATATGTATTTTGCATATGTATTTTTTGTATTGAAAATTATTAACACTGCATAAGTATTTGGATGATTTGTAAAAATGTAATCTGCATATGTATTTTTATTGAATATGTATTTTTTTTTGAAAAATGCTGGTGTGATTACAATATATCATGGAATATGAAATTCATCTTTTTGTATCATTGTATTTAACTTTTAATGTTTATATCAGGTTGTATTATCCACAGAATATATGTATACAGTACACGAGAAACAAAAGCACTTTATTGTTTGCATCAAGGAAAAAAAATGCTCATGTAATGCATTTCAAATAGATGAGATACCATGTGCATATGCTTGTGCGGTGTTGGAAAAAAAGAATTTTGACAAGGGGCCATACTGTTGTGATTTGTTTAAACCAAAAACTATTTTGAAGACATATGATATTCCAATCTACCCGTTGCCACACAAAGAAGACTGGATAATACCAGAGAGCATACTTGGTGAAATAGTGTTGCCTCCAAAATTCAAAAGACCTCCAGGAAGAGCTGCAAAGAAGGATCGTGGAAAATCAGGCCGGGATATATTTGAAAAGAAGAATATCAACTCATACGGTGGTTGTGGGGCTTAGGGTCATAATAGGCGTTCTTGTAGGAAATATCAGAAATGATACATTTCTTCTTCTGTATTATTTCTTAAAACTTTATTTTTCATTTGTTATAATCATGAACTATTTCAGTTTAGTTAATACATTTATGAATCATTTGACAATTAAAGATAGAAATGTCTGATTACTGGAGCTATATATGTTTTAAAATCTGAAAATTTTCAAGCAGCAGTTCATATATATTTTTTACATAATATATATATTTTAGGTTAAAATGCGGTAACTTTTATTAAGCCAAACAAGTATATGTTTCCTAATTGTTCAAAGGTTTAAATATATGTGACATATTCTGCAAATATATGTTTGAAGTGCATAATGTTAGTACTGCATATGTATTTATATGCTAAAAGTACATTTGATGTATAATTCATATGTATTTTTTAGCAAAATATCATCAATGCATATGTATTTGGTAACTAAAATCAAATCTATAACTGCATAACATAGTCAAAATTATCTTTTATTCGAGTTCTTTTGTATAATGATTTTAATTGAACACATAGTAGGTATGTTTCGATTGTATTTTTGTAATATTTGATTTTAACACTGCATATGTATTTTTAGTCTGAAAATATTTGGTTTATACTGCATATGTATTTTTAAAGCATAATATGAACACTACATATGTATTTCTTAACTAAATATCATAGTAAACGGTATAACTCCATAAAACTACATATTATATTTAACAATGTAGGAAGGTGGTGAAAAACTTTAAAGAACAACAACAACATACTAAAATACATATTAGGAATGGTCCATATGTATTTTTGCAATGAATGATTTTAACACTGCCTATGTATTTTTAGACTAAATACAATTGATTTATACTAAAAATGTATTTTTATGCATAGTATAAAAGTTACATATGTATTTTTTACCAAAATCTCACAGTACAAGGTAGAACTCTATAAAATAAACAAAATAAACTTTAATTCAAATCAAAATTATTCCCACATCAAAACTGAATTAATTTCATTCAATCTGAAAATAAGTACTATTATAACCTACAAATAGAACCAATTCAAAATATAAAAATTAGTCTGTAGAATCAAAACCTACATCCATAAATCAGTTTCAAATCTACAACCAGTTTCACAAGTAAAAAATTCATCAACCATCATACATCAAAACTTCAGTGACACTAGTTATTCTACTTTACCTTGCAGGCCTCAAGGGTGCTTCGACATCACTAATTGCATTTGCTTTTTTTTTTTTCGAATTTCATAGTCCCACAAAAGTGCGGCATATCTTGTACGGAGTGCGTTGGGGTCAAACTCAGTCGGAATAATTTTGTGACCGTAAGAAAGGCACTCTGCATACATAACCATAAAGACACCACAATCCCTACAAATTAAAAAAAAAACTTTTGATGAAATAGTGAAATATATTTTGTACAAACATATAATTTTGGTATATGTAAATTCAAAACTTACAAGCTTCCACTCGGTTGTTAAGGCAAATCATCCTCAAATAAAACATCAAACATATCTGAGTAGTCTTTGTCTTTGTATCTTGGATGATTTTGAAGATCAATTCCTATCTTAACATAGAAATCACAACCTTGGAGACATAATGAAATAATCTTTGCTATTTTCTCGATCTTAGCAAGAACAACAACATAATGACCACTGGATTCATATGAATCATACAGGAATATACACCTCTCTGAAAATGATAAAACTGCGAGAACCCAGTGATGCTTTTCCTTCATATTGACCGGAATAAAAATGTTTTCCACTGTATGCCATGGCATTGCAGCATGCATACGGAACCCATTGATGTATTCGCTAAGATGGTGTTGCTGTCCTCCAGCATTAATGTTTTGATGATCCATAGAATAAACATCCATCAAAGATCTAATTACATTCATAAATTTGCAGTCAACTGTACTGTATTTGTATGATTTGTTTGGCTCATTTTTGTACGAACTGTGCGGCCCGTACTTTGACTTCTTCCTCAAGTAGTAAAAGCAGACATCAATATGCTGCATTAGTAAATACCACAAAATTTAGAACATTCAAACAAATTATATACTAAATATTAAAGTGTATGTAAGTAAATAATACATATGCTTTTTTAATATTAATGTTGAAGATCAGTTACTTCAAGACTATGTTATCTAATAGTATATGCAATAGTATGTGATGTACTATACTATATCATATTTATATTTCTGAAGTATATATATATATATTTTAAACACATATATGTTAAACCATATGTATTTCAATATAACCTAATATGTATTTTTAAGTAGTGTTTCAGCCGCAATGGAATAAATTTCAAAATAATATACTAATCGAGTCTGTCCATGTTTGATCTGCAAACCTCATAGTATAGAACCAATTTTTGTCTTCAACAGTCTCAACATCAAAATGCATCAGTGGAATGTCTGACTTTCCCCTCTTGTAATGTTCTACTTTTCCTTTCCTAGGTATTGTAATGAGATGGTAAATCAGGAAAACATAATTGATACAAAAAAATAATTGAATCAAGTCAAAAGAACAACCTCTTGACAGTAGCTTTTAATAGGTCGGCAGAAATTCATTCCATGAAGTTCTTGACAATCTTCGTATCTATTATTCCATCAATCGGGTGATATAAAAATGAATGTTTCTGGGGGAATATGCGTATTAGCCCTACTGAGCTCCCCATATAATTACAGATTACAAAAATTTAATTATTGCAAACGTATTTTCAAGACATATTACATTATAAATTATATATATCTTATTGTACTTACCAGCTGCTGAACCAAATTTTTCGGTGTATGGCGATTCCTTGAATTTTGATGGTCACCTAATCCTTAACTTTGATCTAGGAGTTTTAACTTCACGATTATCGGATGGATGAATCATGATTTTTTTTGATCGTACACATTCAAGCTAGGTAGAAACTCATTCGGGATTGTGTTTTGTGAATCAGGCCACAATTGTTCAATCCTCTGTTCATCATTGTTTACTTCTTGTGTATTAGGAGGTGTCCTAACTTGCTTCTTTGTTTCAAGTTCGACCTCTGAATGCACCAGTGACTTTGAACTCAAATCAGTGATCCCTCTGTTCATCTAACAAAAATATTTTAAAAAGAATATTACTTTTTTTCTATCAAAACAAACCTAAACAAACTCAAAATATATTATAGACAGATACATACTTGAGCCTGATCTTCAATGACGGTGTCAGAAGTTTTTGCATCCAAAATTTCATGATGAGATTCTTCTTGACGGTTTGCCGATGGATGTATGATGATGCTTTGTCTTCGATAAGCATTTAGGCTCGGTAACATCTCATTAGGGATTGTGAATTGAGAATCAGACAAACTTATTTCATCAATTTTCTCATCGCTGGTCTGAAAAAAATAAAGAAAAAATTTAATTATCCTTTGAATTATTACATCACATGAAGACAAAGTTAACATCACTATACATACTCGACAATCATGTTGAACAACCTTGTCAGAATATAAGTAATCCAAATTTATACTTCGGAGAAGCTCATCAGGGATTAATTGTTGAGAATTAATTTCAACATTCATTTTTTCAGAATGTAAATCAGTGCACCCCTTGAAAACAAGTAAAAAAAATCAAAAACTACATCAAACAAACATGTTCTTGTATCTGTTTATACATGTGAATTCAAATGAATATATATATATATATCAAACATAATTATTTACCTTTGTACCAAGCAAACTTGCCTCCAATTCCTGATCAACCTCCGAACTTAATCGTTGTGGTGATTTTTTGGTACCAACATAAGCCATATTCTGGAGGTCAGGATCTTTATCTGCATGTTGTTGCTACAAATACATATATAAATTCAAATACCCTATTTTATATATATATATATATATATATATATATATATATATATAAACACACAAAAAAAACATATTGATATATAACATCAAACTGAAAAATACATATCAAAGAACATAACCAAAAAACCACTATCAGTGTTAAAATACATCTTCAGTGTTAAAAAATACATATGAATAAAACTAAAAATACATATGCAGTGTATAGAACATTGTAAAAATACATATTGATATATAAAATCAAACTCAAAAATACATATTCCTGAACAAAACTAAAAACACACTCTGTTACAGGTTATAATGTTTATAATCAACCAAATAATATATATTGTTATGTGAGCATCCTCAAATGTATTTTGAATATAAACTATAAAAGTACTAGTAAATATGTATTTGAAACTTTAATATTTTCCTTTGTACCGTCAGAAATATTATCCGAAGGTTGAACAACATCAAGACTGAAATGTTGTTCAGAATGCTGTAACCCTCCCTCATCAACATTTGATTTATCAGCTTCCATATCAACAACCTGCTCCTTAAAAAATTTTGTACAATAACATAACAAGTTATTTTACAAATATGTTGTATTTGTATAAGGAAGTCCAATAAGTATACATATTCAAACCAACTAAGTTTTTCAAAGAAAAAATTTACCTTGCTTTGAGCAAATGCTTTCTTCATCTTTTTGAATTTTTTCTCATTAGACCACGAATTTCTTTAAACTCACGATGAACCTTTTTTGATATAAAATCAATAAACAAATTTTTTTCCATGTAAAACAAATATTTTCGAAAAAAAAAAATTACCTCATCGCAGAATGCATCAAAATCTTTCTTAAAAATAAAGGCTTCTTTATCAACATGACTATGAGGCTTTGACACGGCTACTTCCTCTACATAATTATCTGGCTTTGACTGTACCTGAGGAAAAATAACCTGAGCTGTTTGCTTTCCTTTCTTCATTTTTGAAGAAGATGCCCGTCGTGTTGGAATCGGCTTGAAAATTGGTGTTTTCGTTCCAGCAGACTTTGCAGCACGAGAAGCTGGTGTCCTCGTTTGGGTAAGCTGGTCAACAATATTTAATTGCTTTTTCCTTAAAGGTTTCTTCGCTGCTAGTGTTGATGAGTCAACCTTCTGTTTCTTCTTTGAATGTTCGTTGATCTTTCTTGGTAGTGGATCCTGAAAGTCATCATCAGAATCAACAGAACGTTCATGTTGGATTGCATCCTTCTGTGGTATTTGCAATTTTGCCAGCTCTTTTTTCGTTGGCTCTATGTTCTTAAAGACAACCTAGAATAATAGGTAAATAATATATGTTAAAGAATCAATTAAACAATTGTAAATGAAAATGTATATATGTATGCTGTAAAATACATATTAATACATATGTATTTAGTAACAACAAACCTTGCCATTGTCCTTGAACATAACATTCATCAAAAACTCAAAGCGTGGACGAGGTGCAATCGTCTTCCAATTTAATAATCGAGAAATTCGATTATCAACCTTTGATGCAATCTTTGGTGGTACAGATGAACAACACTCATAAAGTCACACTTGGATTGTCAGTGGCATTCCCTGAATCAAATAAAATTGACCATCAGCTTTCAACCGGTTGGTCAAACTTCTGTCCAGATCTTCAAAAGATAAAGAACCCCATGAAAAATTCTTATATCTTCCACTATCGACCAAATCGAAATGAAGATAGGGTATAACCACAGTTTCTACATTAGATAAAACAAATGAATGCATGAAATACAGGATTGCAAATTTCTCAGCATCCTCGTCGTTGTTCTTCCCCCATACTTTCTCCATGAATGCTAGAAATAGTTGCCTTTTCTGTATAATTTCTACCCCATTGAAATACTTGTCAACCAGCCTATTTGGTACACCCTCATCAAAAGTAAAATCATACCTATTTGACATACAATTCAATCCAGTTATGATAGTTGATTCTCTGGGAGTAAAATTAAGAAAGGTGCCATTAGCACAAATCAGAATCCCAGAAGAAGAACTACCCTTCACCTCAAGTGTCATAACGTATCTGTGCAACTGTACTTGCACTACACATTGCTGTTTTTTCATAAAATAACCAAAGCTGTTATTGTTGCAAAAGTTTTTAAACTGTTCTTTATTTAAAATTGCGCGTATGCTTCCATAAATATCTTTGTCACTGTACGAGCACATGTGTGGTGAAAAAATCTTGAAAGTTTTCTGACAATGAATATTTCATCCCGCACCACCTACACAAAGTAAAACAACCACTTCTTAATCTGTAACAAAAAATTCAAGCAGATAAAAAAACATATAACATGCATATGTATTTCATATGATTAAAATGCATATGTATTATGATCATATCAAAACTGCAACTAACAGTTAAAAAAATACCTATTACATATACTAAAAATGCATATAGCCAATACAGTGTTAGGGTTTTAAATTAATATTAACATGCATATGTCTTTTGACCATATAAAACCACAACCAACATTGAAAAATACAAATTAAGTATGTATTTCATATGATTAAAATGCATATGTATTGTGATCATATCAAAACTGCAACTAACAATTAAAAATACATATCACATATAATAAAAATACATATAGCCAATAGAGTTTTAGGGTATTTAAACTAATATTAACATGCATATGTATTTTGACCATATAAAACCACAACCAACATTGAAAAATACAAATCAAGTATACTAAAAATACATATAGCCAATATAGTTTTCATGAGTAACTAAACTATGATACTAAAGCAGTCAAAAAATATATATAACAAGCACATATATTTATATCATATCAAAACTGCAACCAATACTTAAAAATACATATCAACTATACTAAAAATACATATAGCCAAATACTATTTATGAGTAGTTTCAACACCAATCAACAATATATTTTCACAATTACGCTATCATCTTCACAAATTAGCTTATACTCCCTAAATTTCATCATAACAGAAAATACATATTAACTAGTTGAACACAATACTTAACAGTAAAAAAAAAATTACATTTACAACCAAAAAAAATACCTCTTCCTCACTTTCTTCTTCAGATTCATCAGCATAAGATTTGTCAACATCATCTTCAATTTTTGTAGATTTTCTTTTCTTGTCGTAGCTTTTTTTAGTTTTTTTCTCCTTTGGAGAAGGAGTTTTCTTCAACCCCTTTTTTTTTTCAAAATTTTGGTCATCTTCACTACGTCGTTGCGAAACTTCGACCTAATCTCCTTCTATCTCTCAAATTTGTTCAACTGTACAGGATTTGAAACAACTCTAACTAAATCTTCTTCAGTTAACCCAAGATTAAAAGATGGTGCATCAGACAGTAAATTCATATTACTTGTAACACTGATTATAGGTGTTTTTGCTATGTGTTCATCCATTAAAACACAAAACCCTTAAACTCTGATTTTTAGATGAACTAAAGCAGAACAAAAAAAAATTAAACCGTTAACATGCAATTAATAGTTACCTGAAATCGGCGAACCAAATCCCTGCACAGATCGTGGAGGAATCGTGCAAAGGACGGAATTAATGGTTAATGGCGAAAAAAAAGGAAGTAAAAATTTAAAAATAAGGAAAATGAAGAATGAGTGAAAAGGAAGATTTTATCACGGTAAAAATAATTAGGTGGCAAAAAAATAGAAGGCCACTTAAAATAATGCTATAAATGCTACATAATGTAATTATGAAAAAGTATTGCTATTTTTTTTTTTGTAATTTAGTACTCCTATATTTTTTCCTTAACACATTTTGTAGGCCTAAAAGAGTTGCAAACAAGAAGATAACTTAAAAAGCCCAGCATTTAGTGGCCCTTGAATTTGGGTAAAACCCACCCTTGTTGTGTACCAAAACCCTTAACACACAAATTAACATATTAATTTCAGAGCTCTTGAAACAGGAAGGTGAAATTGATCTGAGAAAATGGCGTTAACGAACTTCATACTGACGGTGGCGGGAGTAAGCGCCGTTATCTTACTGTTGAGGAGCGATGTCAAGCAGTCTGCTTCCATCTTCAAGCGTAACGTTCGTCAAATTCGCCACTGGCTCGAGGAAGAGTCCGCCTCTGCTGCTAAGTATATCTTCACTTTCCACTTTATCATCAACTATTTGCTCTCTCTTTATTTTGTGTTATCTGCTTCATATTATACCCATTTTTCTGCATTCTGCTACGAGTTTGAATTTCTTCATGCTTTTTGGATAATACATGATGTAACAGTAGTTAGTTCATCAGATGAAAACGTACTCTCAAAATGCAAAATACATGTTCGTTCAAATATTGAAAGATTACAAGATTACAAGAAAATAAATGATTAGGGAGAAAAGTCTTGCGGTTGTTTCATAACCTGCAAGCAGAAGGTCTAGTAAAATGCTCACTTTCTCCACATCACTTAAATCTCCTTTCATTAAATAAAATCTCATCAAAGTGGTCGTCTTTGGCTGGACCATTTAGTACTTCCATGTCTTTTTCATGTTCCCTGGCTTTTAATATTTGTTTCAAGATAGATGAAATCCTGTCATACTATGGTAGCATATTAGTTATCAGAAATAGCTTTCTCTGCATGGTTAACGAAGTATACTTATGACTTTAAGTATACCTGTGAATTCTATTGAAGTTAAGTATCAAATTATTCCAATCAGCTACTTACATACCGTAGATCTTCACCCTTGGTAACAGTACTGCAGCGATGTGTTCCAAATCCAGCTCCATCCATTCCAAAACCACCCATAGAAGGCCCAAATCTATCCATTACATTATTACTTGAACTAATACCTTTTCTTCTTTTTAAGTGGTGGGAGGTATGTCAAAGTTTCTGATATTACCTGTGGTGTGCCATTCAACACAAGTGAAAAGAACTCTTTTCCCGTTTAAAATTGAATGACGCCAAAGAATTCTGTGAACCTCGTCAATTCATAACATAATACATTTTCCTATTCAAGTGCGGATGGAAAAAAGAAAAGGCAAAAAATAAGCACTTACGGTGGCGGGGAAGACAATTACTGGCAATCTATAGTACCCAAACTTGCAGATAATGCTTAGGTAAGCTATAGTACTAGAATATAATTGAACTTCCTGCTAAATGAGGTGGCACACCTAAAAGTCACCAGGGAAATAACTAATGAGTCTAAAGGTGGGAAGAAGTTTAGTAGTAAATCTTCACTCTACGAAGCACTCCTCGGCTACAGTATTGAAGATGTTCGACCAAACGGTGGAATCAAGAAGTTTAGATCTGCTGCTTACTCCAACGTAAGTATCTGGATTTCATTTGTTTTGTATGTGATCCTTAGCAAATGAACGTTAAAAATTCTATAGTTCTGAGTACTTGCAACTTTCTTGTTTTGTATATGTGCAGTGCGCGCGCAAACCCTCCTGACATTCTTTAAGCTTCTATCTAGTGCGTCTCTTGGTGCAAAAAATTCCAAAAAAAAATTCTTCTGTCAATTAGGTCGTGTTAAACCCTCGCTCCTTTTTTCCTCTCCTTCGGCTGCTTTCTACATTTCCTCTCCTTGGTTGCGAACAATTTCCTTTAAAAGATCATTAGTTTCTGTGAACATTTTTTCGACATGGAAGTGGTATTGCCAGTTTCTTCCATAGGTTATGAAGGCTATCAGAAGAGGCTTGAAATTTCATTTTTTGAGCCTGGCAGCCTGGCCTTTTTGCTGATCCTGAAGGAAAAGGACTTCAGTCACATTCAAAAGCACAATTGGATGAGTTCCTAGGACCTGCTGAGTGCATCATAATTGACTCTCTTTCTAATGAGTGGGTTGACTTCTATCTCCCCTCTGAGTCGAGCCTTTTCATTTATCTTTACAAGATAATCATCAAGACCTGTGGCACCTCAAAGTTGCTTCATTCAATTCCGGCCATCTTGAAGTTGGCTGATACTCTTTCACTCAAAGTACAAGCTGTGAAGTATTCCCGTGGGAGCTTCATTTTCCCGGGGGCCCAATTATTTCCTCATCGTCACTGCTCTGAAGAAGTTTCCATCCTTGATACCTACTTTGGAAAGTTTAGTTCAGGCAGCAAAGCTTTGATTTTGGACAGTCCTGAGAAACCTCAAAAATGGCATGTTTACTCTGCCTTGGCTGGACCTATTCAGACTAAGAACCCTGTCTACACTCTTGAGATGTTCGTGACTAATTTGGATAGGAAGAAGGCTTCTGTCTTTTACAAGAGTGAATCAAGCTCGGTAGCTCAAATGACAACTGAATCTGTCACAAGGAAGATCCTCCCTTACTCTGATATATGCGATTTTGAGCTTGATCCTTGTGGTTATTCCATGAATTCTATTAAAGGAGCTGCGCTTTCTACTATTCATGTTACACCAGAAGATGGTTTTAGTTATGCTAGCTTTGAAGCGGTTCGGTATGATTTGAACCTAAGTTGCTCGGACTCTTCAAAAATGTCTACGGCTGTGTGTTGGATTCTTCAAAAATAATGTATTTTTGAGGGATCCGACACGGGTGCGGCAATATTTTTGGGGAGTCTGTGCAACTTAGATTTGAATCCTCAAGTCTCACAAGTCACACCACTGGTCAAGAGGGTGCTGACATGTTTCCTGACTGATGAGTTTTCTTTTGCTTTGCATGCTGATGATGTTGCTTGTGAGCTACTGGAGCATATTTGCTCTATTGATGTGAAGGGCTACTCTCTTGCTGAGTGGAGCCCAGAAGAACTTGGTAATGGAGGTTCTATTGTCTACCAGAAATTTGCTAGGAGTTCCTTTTGTGGGTCTCCAGGATCTGTTATGCAGGAGTAGCAGGACTGCTGTTAAGAGGAGGAGAAAGGAGAAAAGGAGTTGTGTTGAGGGTCGCTAGCTCAATTGCTGGTGTTGTTTGCAGATGTTTTATGATGTTCGGTTGTTGTCCTCCTTAGTTCTCTAAATAATGGGCTTCATGCCCTTAGAATTAGTAATGAAAATTGTGGACTTAATCTGGCTTTTTGGTGTTCTACCTGAAGTCCTATTGCTTGTATATTGGATTATTACTGCATTTGGTTTTTCTCAGACTCGTTTGTTATTTGTTTTTTCTTTAGTAAGAGTGTGTTGTTCACACAACTTAAGATTTATTTTCATTAGTAAGAGTGTGTTGTTCACCAAGCCAATTGTGAACATTTCATTTATGTTCATTGTTTAAACTTTTGTTTTGGTGCTGGTCGTTAGCTACTTCAGATTTACTTCCAAGCCCTTGCATAATTAGAGAAGCATGAACTAAACATATGTTATCTCTGCACATCTTCTCTTGTGTTATATAGGAGTAACTTCTAGTTAAGCATGAACTAAACATGCGATATCTCTGCACATCTTCTCTTTTGTTATATAGGAGTAACTTCTAGTTATTGTCTTTTCACGTTGTATCAACTTGTTTCTCTTTGTATCTTGAATCCTTCATTTTTAGTTGTTTCAAAATTGGTTGCAGTCGTTCTGTTTATGTGTAACAGATAACATGACATTCCATTGATGTTTCTGCAGGGAAATGGAGAAGGCAAAGCCAAAGGAGATACCAAAGAAGGACATCCCCAAGGATGACAAGCACTAGATTCTTTTCAGAAGCTGTTCAATTCCCCACCCAGTGTTTTAGATTTTGGTCCTTGAAATATTTTACACCGACTAATTTAGGCTCCCCATATACTACATCGTTTTGTAGCCCCTCGACTAGTTGCCACTTTATGGTTACCAAGGTTATGGACATTATAAATATACTTTCATTTTTCTAGTATTTACTTGGATGAATCGATTATGCAATTACATAAAGATGTAGAGATATGCAGGATATGTATTCTTACTTTGATTGATGTATTTTACTTTAAACTTGTGACGCTTATGATGGAACTGTTTTGTTTGCAAGTAAGTATTTCCGTTATAATCATGATCCAGGGTTATTTATTAGCAACTTCGTCAAAATTTTATGAAATCGTAGTTTGAAATTTTTTGTCCAAGACACGAGTACTAGTTAGCCATACTCATGAGCTCGACTACTTCTGGATTAGCCCAAAATAGGGGTGGGTCAGAATTGATTTAACCGATAAATCGGATCAAAAAGGATACCATTAGTTTTGGTTAAGTGTTTTAAATAGTTCTGAATTTTTTGTTTTTTGTTGGTTTTGTTTTGGGTGGTGATTTTAATGTTTTAGTTAATGATTAAATTGATAAGCCAATAAAGATTATAAGTATTAAAATCATCATTGCATCCCAAATAATACAATAATGGCTTTAAGTTTTTAAAGTGAATAATAAACGTAAAAACAAGAAGAAGGAACCGATGTAATCTCATTGCGGCATTTTCACGGCCCAAACAGTTGCAAAAGACAATTTAAAAAAGAAAAAGGCCCAGTCTGTGAATTTGGGAAATTAATTCTGCTTCAGTGGCAAACCCTTGACATACAAATCTGGATAACTTTGGTAATCATATATATATATATATGGTCATCTCCAATTTCACTACTTTTGAGATTGGAATAGCAATGAGAGAAATGGAATTTTCATCTGCTTAACGTTGGTCAAATTCATTCATTCGCCACTGGCTTCTCCCGTATGTGCCCATTTTCACCGCTCTCTTCATTTTGTTATCTATCTGCTTCTTCAACTTATTATTTTTCTGCATTCTACATTATCTACTTCTTATTTGCGAAAACTTAAGAAGTCGTAGTAAGTTGAATTGCTAATGTCGTCTTTGTTGGGACTGCGTGTAACTTCACCCAAACTCTACACTAGTATGATATTGTTCCCTTTGGACCAAGCATTTGTTTTTGGGCACCTCCCAAAAGGCCTCATACTAATGGAGTTGGGTGAGATTTTAAATATTGGACATGCTTCCTCTATATCTCCGGTGTGGGATTGCTTTGCTTCCCAACAATGATACCGGTTGTTGGGAATAAACCCGCAACGATAATAATATTGCGGTAATAAAGAACAATTAATATGACAACAATAATACGATTAATCAACAAGAACAATAAGAGCGATAATGACACCAAGATATTTACGTGGAAACTCTTCTAAATAAAGGAAAAACCACGGACCAAGAGGAGCAACTGATATTACTATAGTAAGGAATTTTACACTGTAGTCACAATACAATACTCAAGGTGACTACTACACACTCAAAAGAAATAACCCTCTTTTGACTTCCACCTTACTAAAATATCACTCACTCTAATTTTGTTTTCTTCACAGACTATTTTATATCACAATCTGTGGAATACTGTGTTCTCTATTGTTTTTCTCTAATTTTCTTGGTGTTGGTGTTGGTGTAGGTGTATTACAACTGAGCTGAGAAGCTCTTTTTATAGGAAAATTCTATGCCTATTTACGTAAGCAATGATTTCACTCAACATTGCTGCATTTCAATAATGGCAACTCTGCCAAAATATTGAAAGAATTGCCACACTTTCAAAAGGTGGCCAATGATAGAAAAACATTGTCATACTTTTTGAAAAAGTTGGCCAATGATATTTTCTTTCAGTTTTCACCACTTGGGGCTGGACCCCACAAATCTCCCCCTTCAGTCCCATCTGAAGGAGGTATCTCCGTCTTCTTAGAAAGATCTCATGCCAACAAGTTCTTTGCACAACTCGAACTTGTCTTTTGGCACCACCTTTGTCAGCATATCCACAGGATTTTCAGTCGTAATTGAAAGAACCGCTTGAGCCATATCATCTCCTTGCCAGCTTCAGTAGCTGCAATATACTCAGCTTCAGTTGTAGATAGTGTGACGCACTTTTGCAACTTCGACTGCCATGATATAGCTCCCCTTAAAAATGTAAACAAAAATCCAGCAGTAGATTTTCTGTTATCAAGGTCACCCGCCATATCAACATTTATATAACCCTTCGAGATACTCTCCCCAAGAGACTCGTGAACTTACTTGTGAGCTTGGCCAAGGTTCAACCAAGCGAGCAAGGGTCCGTTGGCCTAGACTTGTAGTTGTGGGGCGACGCTGCGTTGTGCAAGTTTGATGCCAGTTGTGTGGGCTATGTTTGGCTATACCATAAGACATGAGAGGGCATGTCTAAGGAAGACGCTTGAGACAAAGGCCAAGGATTGAGGGTTGCCCTACTCGGGTGAAGCAAAGGCCAAGTGCATATGCACGAGGCGATGTCAAGCTTGAGGATAGGACTGTGCACGCGATAGCGATGCTCAGGCCCAAACGAGGGACGAGTATGTTTGTAGCCATACCCGGGAGCGCATATGGACAAGATCCAAGGATATGAAAATGCGCCACATGAGTTGCTTATACGTTGTCCATGTCAGCCGATATGTTGATAGAGCGTCACCAAAGGGAGCAAACCTCTTAGGCGAGCTTCCCACAGGCACAGGATCGTGCTAAGGACCTGGGAAATGAGGACGACTGGCCTATAGTCGGGGGAACTATGGGCGCCGCACCGGCAAAATTGTGTGCCGCTGATGCAGTAAAAAATGAGCCGGCAATAAGTGGTATCAGAGCCCAGGTTCAGGTGTGTCGGAGTAGTGGACTGCGTTTTGTGAGAAGTTCCCGGTGTGACAACAAGACTGGAGATCTGTAGGTGGTGCCTTGTGTCGAAAGTCTTCCTGGCGAGTGATGGTCAGGCGACGTGTCCCGTTGGGTGATAACGGCGGTACAGGATGTTTGGCAGATCATGTGAATTGACCTTGTAGTTGGAGATCTACGGTTGATGCCTTGTGTCGAAAGTCTTCATGACAAATGGTGGTCAAGCGGCGTGTCCCACTGGTTGGTAGTGGCAAGATGGGTGTGACAAGAAGACTGGAGATCTGCAGGTGGTGCTTTGTGTCGAAAGTCTTCCTGGCAAGTGGTGGTCAGGCGACGTGTCCCATTGGGTGATAACGACGGTACAAGATGTTTGGCAGATAATGTGAAGTGACCTAGTAGTTGGAGATCTACGGTTGATGCCTTATGTTGAAAGTCTTCTTGATAAGTGGTGGTCAAGCAGCGTGTCTCACTGGTTGGTAGTGGCGATACAAGATGGTTAGCCAGATCAAATGGATTATCGCTGAAGAGGTGGTCAGAAAGACAAAGGGTAGAGTCATCCAAATACCCTTCCTCAGAGTATGTCCTCATCAATGATAAGGGGGTGCCAGAAAGTCCAGGAGGAAATAAAATTGTCTGCCAGTGGCATAGAATCGCCAGGGTGGAAACAGATTCCCGGATGAGATTAAGGCCGTGAGGAGCATGGTGCGGAGATGACTTAAGGTCACCGCAAACCTAGCCATCCAATGGGTTGCGAGGAGTGGCAGTAGAGTCCCTTCAGAAGATATCCATGCAGGATGAGTGGGCAGTGAAGCCTACAACATGGGCAAGTGGAGCCTGCAGTTTAGGGAGTGCTATGCAGGGCGAGAACCAGGCTAGCACCAAGCGGACCATTGGGCCGCGACAGCGTAAAAAAAGGACCTGAGTGCAGGCTTCTTTGCGGGAAGACAAGCGTCGAAGGAAGAGAAGGGAAATATGGCTAACGTCCCTTATTCTTCAGCAGTTGGGAGTTTGATGTATGCAATGGTGTGTACCAGACTGAATACTACTCATGCAGTTGGTGTTGTTAGTAGGTTTCTTGAAAATACAGAAAAAGAGCACAGCACTGGGAAGCAGTCAAATGGATATTCAGGTGCCTAAGAGAAGCCTCAGGAGACTGTTTGTGTTTTGGAGGATATGATCCAATCTTGAAGGGCTATACAGATGTTGATATGACGGGTGACCTTGATAACAGAGAATCTACTATTGGATTTTTGTTTACATTTTCAGGGGGAGCTATATCATGGCAGTCGAAGTTGCAGAAATGCGTCGCACTATCTACAACTGAAGCTGAGTATATTGCGGCTATTGAAGCAGGCAAGGAAATGATATGGCTTAAGCGATTTCTTCAAGAACTTGGATTACAGCAAATGGAATATGTTGTCTATTGTGACAGTCAAAGTGCAATAGATCTGAGCAAGAACTCCATGTACCATGCAAGAACAAAACACATTGACGTGAGATACCATTGGATTCGTGAACAAGTGGAAAACGAATCGTTCCATGTCAAGAAAATTCACACGAGTGAAAATCCTGCAGATATGCTGGCAAATGTGATGCCAAAAGACAAGTTTGAGTTGTACAAAGAACTTGTCGGCATGAGCTATCTCTAAGAAGACGGAGATACCTCCTTCAGATGCATGGGACTGGAGGGGGAGATTTGTGGGGGTCCAGCCCCAAGTGGTGAAAATTGAAAAAAAATATCATTGGCCAACTTTTCAAAAAGTATTGCCATGTTTTTCTTTCATTGACCACCTTTTTTGAAAGTGTAACAATTCTTTCAATATTTTGGTAGATTTGCCATTATTGAAAAAGCAACAATGTTGAATGAAGTCATTGCTTACGCAAATATGCATATGCCTATTAAAAAGAGCACCTCAGCTCTTTTGTTCAATACACCAACACCAAGAAAAAAAGAGAAAAACAATGTAGAGCAGTGAGGTATTTCACAGACTGTGATAAAAAATAGTTTGCGAAGAAAAAATTAGAGTAAGCGATATTTTAGTAAGGTGAAAGTCAAAAGAGGGTTGTTTCTTTTGAGTGTGTGGTAGTCACCTTGAATATTGTATTTGTGACTACGGTGTAAAATTCCTTACTATAGTAATATCAGTTGCTCCTCTTGGTTCGTGGTTTTTCCCTTTATTTAGAAGGATTTCCACGTAAAAATCTTGGTGTCATTATTGCTCTTATTGTTTAACCGTATTATTGTTGTCATATTAATTGCTCTTTATTACCGTAATATTATTATCTTGACGGGGTTTATTCCCAACAACTGGTGTCATTGTTGGGAAGCAGAGCAATCCCACGCCGGAGAAATAGAGGAAGCATGTCCAATATTTAAAGTCTTACCCAATTCCGTTAGTATGAGGCCTTTTGAGAGATGCCCAAAAACAAATTTGTTAGGGCTTGGTCCAAAGCGGACAATATCATACTAGTGAGCGCTTCAGCTCACTAGTTATACAGACCAAAATAAAGATAGAAAAACAATGTAGAGCAGTGAGGTATTTCACAGAATGTGATAAAAATAGTCTGTGAAGGACCTTTTCTAATACATCATCAGCAATTCCTACTTCACTTTCTCGAAAAACTACATCTCTGCTTTTGATGACCTTCTTCTTTACAGGATCCCACAATCTGTACCCAAACTCTTCATCTCCATATCCGATGAATATACAGGGAACTGATTTATCATCTAGTTTTGTTCTCTGCTCTTTTTTTTATGGGTATTAAGCATTTTAAATATTTTTTCTCATATTATAATGCTTTGATATAATGATAGTAATTACTAGTAGTGGACACCATGTATAACACTAACTTCAATTATTAGTCAATTACTATTATTTATTAATAGTGGAGAACTAACTTGTCAAGTGGTCACTAAATGGAGCACTAACTTGTCAAGTGGTCACTATTCTCTCTCTTTATTTTGATATAAATTGGGTGTTGCATCATAGCAATACGAAGGAGTGTATGAATGTGCAATTAGCGAATAACTATTGTAATTTTTATAATCTTTATTCCATTTATCTTCTCACTATCTCTTCTTATTCATTGCATGGAAGATTATTTCAACTATAGATAGAGATGGTCTTGCATGGTTTGAAATACACAAATTAATAGAGAGTTCACAAAATTTGTCAAACAAGAGAGTTTATTAGTTGAAGGGAGGAGTTCTTATTGTGGAGCTTTGAACTGAATTCTTGTCCAGAGTTGTTGAGTTATTCTTTGTGAGAAGGTTGTTGCATACTGGAGGGGACAAGACAAGAAGACTACTGCTGGACCGGTGAAACAATTTGCTGCAGTGGGCTTGAATCTACTTAAAGAGAACGAGATATCAGCACCTCAGCTGAGGAATAAGAAGATAGTCTTTCTTATTTTCTTCTGTAATTTTTAGTTGTAAGTTTATTGTAATTTCATCAATAATTTTAAGGAGATTCAATGGCAATAACTGAAAAATCCGCGAATGTCAAGATGGGAGATCTTAACAAGCCATTCCGGTTCAACGGTACTCACTTCAAGAGGTGGAAGGGTAAAGTGTTTTTCTACTTTAGTCTTCTCAATGTTTCTTATGTTTTAACTGAGAAGAGTCCAAATAAAATAGATAACTCTTCCATGACCGATGACGAACTTATTTCTCTTCAAGAGAAAGTTGAAAAATACGAAGGTGACTCCTACAAGTGTCGGTATTTTTTACTTAATTGTCTGTCTGATAATTTTTATGATACAACTTACTCTAGTGCAAAGAAAATTTGGAAAGCCTTGCAGAGTAAGTATGACACTGAGGAGGCGGGGAGCGAAAAAATATGCGGCTAGCAGATTTTTTCATTTTCAAATGGTGGACAACAAATCAGTGGTAGACCAAGTTCAAGACTATAATGATCGTTGGTGAGCTCAGGTCTGAAGAAGTCAAAATGGGAGATAACCTTATTGTTTGTGGCATAATTGATAAACTTCCACCTTCGTGGAAGGAATTTTAAAAAACTATGTGCCACAAGCAAAAGGAAACTTCTCTTGGGACTTTGATAATGAGAATCCGCATGGAAGAAGAAGCAAGAGGCCAAGATGCACTTTTGCAAATAAAAGAAAACAATATCACACCGAAGGTAAATTTAACTTCTTCAAGTAATGCTACTCCTGAAACTAACAAAAATACTACTTTGAAGCCAAAAAGGAAAAAACTCCAGAAAAATATTGGTAGACATCCCAAGGACAATAATGGTGGAAACAACCAAGCAAAAAATCAACATGTACAAGAAAAAGGACCGTGCTTTGTCTGTGGCAAGAGTGGGCATATTGCTCGATTTTGCAGATTTCGAAAACATGGGCCTACACCTCAGGCAAACGTTACCGAAGAACCATTTGTGGCAGTGATAACAGACATAAACATGGTGGAGAATGTTGATGGATGGTGGGCTTGATGGATGGTGGGCTTGCTCTGGTGCAAACCGTCATGTCTGTTATGACAAAGACTGGTTTAAAAAATATACAAATTTTGAGGAGCCCAAAACCATCATGCTTGGAGATTCACACACAACTCAAGTACTTGGAATGGGAGATGTCGAGTTGAGGTTTACTTTTGGAAGGGTATTAATTTTAAAAGATGTACTTTATACTCCTCCTGTGAGAAAAAATTTGATGTCTAGTTTTCTTCTTAATAAAGCAAGTTTCAAATAGATTATTGAATCTGATCAGTATATAATTGTTAAGAATAATGTTTTTGTGGGAAAAGGGTATGCATGTGATGGTATGTTCAAATTGAGTGTTGAAAGGAATAAAGCATCTACTTCTGTTTACATGCTTTCTTCTATTAGTTTTTGGCATGCTCGTTTGTGTTATATAAATGAACGTTATGTGGGAATCATGAGTAGTTTAGGATTAATTCCAATGATCAAAAAGAACTTTGAAAAATGTGAGGCTTGTAGTAAAGCCAAAATCACAAAAAATCCTCATTTTCAAGTTGAAAGAAAAACTGAATTATTAGAATTAATTCATATAGATATTTGTGAACTTGGTGGAATTTTAACTCGTGGAGGAAATAGATATTTTATCACTTTCATTGATGATTTTTCTAAGTTTAGACTTGAATCGTGTGCCTCATAAAAAGATCAAATTAACGCCTTTTGAGTTGTGGAAAGGTCATATGCCAAATTTGGGATATCTAAGAGTTTGGGGTTGCTTAGCCTATGTAAGGTTAGTGGATCCTAAAATCTCTAAGGGGTCGTTTGGTAGAGTGTATAAGAATAATGCAAAGTATGGTGTATTAGTAATGCTCGTATTAGTAATGTTTGTGTTAATTATGCTTGCATTAGTTATGCTTGTATTTTTCTTATTCAGTGTTTGGTTCGATATATTAAAAAAAAACATGAATTACATAATTTCTAAAATTTTTTTTTTTTTTTACATAATACCCTCAATATATATGTTAGAAAGGATGCGGAAAATCTTTTGAGGGGTAATAGCGTCCTTAAGCATGTTAATGCATGCATTAGATCCATTGCATTACTAATGCCATGGATTTTGAGGTATTAGTAATACACACCTCAATACATAATTAGTTATACATAGAGTAAAAAGGTATATCAAACAAGGTACTACTAATGCACATTAAACTAATGCATGCATTAATATTTCAATACACTACCAAACGACCCCTAAGTTGGGCAAAAAGTTACTACTTGTGCCTTTCTTGGTTATGCTTCAAATAGTATGACCTATAGATTCTTTAATCTTGAAGATAGTGTGATAATAGAATCAGGTGATGCCATTTTTCATGAAAATGAATTACCTTTTGATTCTAAAAATAGTGGGGGTCTAAGGACTAAAGAAAATATTTTGTCACTACCTAGTTCTTTTACTTCTGCTTTAAAAAATAAAGAAAATGATGATTATGAGTTAAGAAGAAGTAAACGAGCTAGAGTAGAAAAAGATTTTGGTCCTAATTGTTATGTTTTTAACGTTGGAGATGACCTACTCACGTTAAAAACATAATAATCAGGACCAAAATCTTTTTCTACTCTAGCTCGTTTACTTCTTCTTAACTCATAATCATCATTTTCTTTATTTTTTAAAGTAGAAATAGAAGACTTAGGTAGTGACAAAATATTTTCTTTAGTCCTTAGACCCACACTATTTTTAGAATCAAAAGATAATTTATTTTCATGAAAAATAGCATCACCTGGTTCTATTACTGATTCTATTATCACACTATCTTCAAGATTAAATAATCTATAGTTCGTACTATTTGAAGCATAACTAAGAAAGGCACAAGTAGTAACTTTTTTACCCAACTTAGAGATTTTAGTACTCATTAACCTTACATAGGCTAAGCAATCCCAAACTCTTAGATATCCCAAATTTGGCTTATGACCTTTCCACAACTCAAAAGTCATTAATTTGATCTTTTTATGAGACACACGATTCAACACATAACAAGAAGTCAAAAGAGCTTCACTCCAAAAACTTAAAGGTGCACAGGACTCAATTAACATAGCATTAGTCAACTCAACCAAAGTTTTATTCTTTCTTTCCGCTACACCGTTAGATGCAGGAGAATAAGGAGGAGTTTCATGAATTATACCCAATGATCTAACAAAAGAATTGAACTCAAGTGACTCATATTCACGGCCTCCATCACTTCTAATTCTTTTTATTTTTCTATTAAACTGATTTTCAACTTCATGGAGAGAAGTTTTAAAATTTTCAAATGCATTACTTTTATTTTTCATTAAGTACACATGTCTAAACTTAGAAAAATCATCAATGAAAGTGATAAAATATCTATTTTCTCCACGAGTTAAAATTCCACCAAGTTCACAAATATCCATATGAATTAATTCTAATAATTCAGTTTTTCTTTCAACTTGAAAATGAGGTTTTTTTTTTATGATTTTGGCTTTACTACAAGCCTCACATTTTTCAATGTTCTTTTTGATCATTGGAATTAATCCTAAACTACTCATGATTCCCACATAACGTTCATTTATATGACACAAACGAGCATGCCAAAAATTAATAGAAGAAAGCATGTAAACAGAAGTAGATTTTTTATTCCTTTCAACACTCAATTTGAACATACCATCACATGCATACCCTTTTCCCTCAAAAACATTATTCTTAACAATTATATACTGATCAGATTCAATAATCTGTTTGAAGCTTGCTTTATTAAGAAGAAAACTAGACATCAAATTTTTTCTCACAGAAGGAGTATAAAGTCCATCTTTTAAGATTAATACCCTTCCAGAAGTAAACCTCAACTCGACATCTCCCATTCTAAATACTTGAGTTGTGTGTGAATCTCCAAGCATGATGGTTTTGGGCTCCTCAAAATTTGTATATTTTTTAAACCAGTCTTTGTCATGACGGTTTGCACCAGAGTGAGCCCACCATCTATCAACATTCTCCACCATGTTTATGTCTGTTATCACTGCCACAAATGGTTCTTTGGTAACGTTTGCCTGAGGTATAGGCCCACGTTTCTGAAATCTGCAAAATCGAACAATATGCCCACTCTTGCCACAGACAAAGCACGGTCCTTTTTCTTGTACATGTTGATTTTTTGCTTGGTTGTTTCCACCATTATTGTCCTTGAGATAACTACCAATATTTTTTCTTGAATTTTTTTTTCTTTGGCTTCAAAGTAGTATTTTTGTTAGTTTCGGTAGCATTACTTGAAAAAGTTAAATTTACCTTCGGTGTGATGTTATTCTCTTCTGTTTGCAAAAGTGCATCTTGGCCCCTTGCTTCTTCTTCCATGCAAATTCTCATTATCAAAGTCTCAAGAGAAGTTCCTTTTGCTTGAGGCGCATAGTTTTTTGAAATTCCTTCCACGAAGGTGGAAGTTTATCAATTATACCACAAACAATAAGGTTATCTCCCATTTTGACTTCTTCGGACCTGAGCTTTCCAACGATCATTATAAAGTCTTGAACTTGGTTTACCACTGATTTGTTGTCCACCATTTGAAAACGAAAAAATCTACTAGTCGCATATTTTTTCGCTCCCCGCCTCCTCAGTGTCATACTTACTCTGCAAAGCTTTCCAAATTTTCTTTGCACTAGAGTAAGTTCTATCATAAAAATTATCAGGCAGACAATTAATTAAAAAGTGTCACCTTCGTATTTTTCAACTTTCTCTTGAAGAGAGATAAGTTCGTCGTCGGTCATGGAAGAGTTATCTATTTTATTTGGATTCTTCTCAGTTAAAATATAAGAGACATTGAGAAGACTAAAGTAGAAAAACACTTTACCCTTTCACCTCTTGAAGTGAGTACCGTTGAACCGGAATGGATTGTTAAAATCTCCCATCTTGACATTCGCGGATTTTTCAGTTGTTGCCATTGAATCTCCTTAAAATTATTGGTGAAATTACAATAAACTTACAACTAAAAATTACAATTGAAGAAAATAAGAAAGACTATCTTCTTTCTCGGCTGAGGCGCGGATATCTCGCTCTCTTTAAGGAGATTCAAGCCCACTGTAGTAAATTGTTTCACCGGTCCAGTAGTAGTCTCGACTTGTCCCCTCCATAATACAACAGCCTTCTCACAAAGAATAACTTAACAACTCTGGATAAGAGTTCAGTTCAAAGCTTCACAATAAGAACACCTCCCTTCAACTAATAAACTCTCTTGTTTGACAAATTTTGTGAACTCTATTAATTTGTGTATTTCAAACCATGCAAGACCATCTCTATCTATAGTTGAAATAATCTTCCATGCAATGAATAAGAAGAGATGGTGAGAAGATAAATGAAGTTTATATGAGTTTCAATAGTTATTCGCTAATTGCACATTCATACTCCTTCGTATTGCTATGATGCAACACCCAATTTATATCAAAATAAAGAGAAAGAATAGTGCCCACTTGACAAGTTAGTGATTAAATTAGTGACCACTTGACAAGTTAGTGCTCCACTACTAATAAATAATAGTAATTGGCTAATAATTGAAGTTAGTGTTATACATGGTGTCCACTGTTAATAATTACTATCATTATCTCAAAGCATTATAATATGAGAAAAATGCTTAATACCCATCAAATTAGTAGTAGAGAACAAAACTAGATGATAAATCAGTTCCCTGCATATTCATCGGATATGGAGATGAAGAGTTTGGGTACAGATTGTGGGATCCTGTAAAGAAGGTCATCAGAAGCAGAGATGTAGTTTTTCGAGAAAGTGAAGTCGGAATTGCTGATGATGTATTAGAAAAGGTCCTTCATAGATTATTTTTTATCACAGTCTATGAAATACCTCACTGCTCTACATTGTTTTTCTCTCTTTATTTTGGTGTGTATAACTAGTGAGCTGAAGAGCTCATTAGTTTGATATTGTCCGCTTTGGGCCAAGCCCTAACAGATTTGTTTTTGGGCACCTCCCAAAAGGTCTCATACTAATGGAGTTGGGTAAAACTTTAAATATTGGACATGCTTCCTCTATTTCTCCGGCGCGAGATTACTTTGCTTCCCAACAATGACATCAGTTGTTGGGAATAAACCCCGCCACGATAATAATATTGCGGTAATAAAGAGCAATTAATATGACAACAATAATATAGTTAAACAATAAGAGCGATAATGACACCAAGATTTTTACGTGAAAATCCTTCTAAATAAGGGAAAGAACCAAGAGGAGCAACTGATATTGATATAGTAAGGAATTTTACACCGTAGTCACAAATACATTATTCAAGGTGACTACCACACACTCAAAAAAAACAACCCTTCACTCTAATTTTTCTTTCACAGACTATATTTTATCACAGTTTGTGAAATACCTCACTGCTTTACATTGTTTTTCTCTTTTTTTCTTGGTGTTGGTGTATTGAACAAAGGAGCTGTGGTGCTTTTTTTAATAGGCATATGCCTATTTACGTAAACAATGACTTCATTCAATATTGCTGCTTTTTCAATAATGGCAACTCTGCCAAAATATTGAAAGAATTGTCACACTTTCAAAAAAGGTGGCCAATGAAATAAAAACATTGCAATACTTTTTGAAAAGTTGGCCAATGATATTTTCTTTCAATTTTCACCACTTGGGGCTGGACCCCACAAATCTCCCCCTCCAGTCCTATGCATCTGAAGGAGGCATCTCCGTCTTCTTAAAGAGAGCTCATGCCGACAAGTTCTTTGCACAACTCAAACTTGTCTTTTGGCATTACCTTTGTCAGCATATCGGCAGGATTCTCACTCGTGTGAATTTTCTTGACATGAAACGATTCGTTTTCCACTTGTTCACGAATCCAATGGTATCTCACGTCAATGTGTTTTGTTCTTGTATGGTACATGGAGTTCTTACTCAGATCTATTGCGCTTTAACTGTCACAATAGATAACATATTCCATTTACTGTAATCCAAGTTCTTGAAGAAATCACTTAAGCCATATCATTTTCTTGCCTGCTTCAGTAGCCGCAATATACTCAGCTTCAGTTGTAGATAGTGCGATGCATTTCTGCAACTTCGACTACCATGATATAGCTCCCTTTGAAAATGTAAACAAAAATTCAGTAGTAAATTTTTTGTTATCAAGGTCACCCGCCATATCAGCATCTGTATAGCCCTTCAAGATTGGATCATATCCTCCAAACACAAACAACCTCCTGAGGTTCCTCTTAGGTACCTCAATATCCATTTGACTGCTTCCCAGTGCTCTTCTCCTGTATTTTCAAGAAACCTGCTGACAACACCAACTGCATGAGCAATATTCGGTCTGGTACACACCATTGCATACGTCAAACTCCCGACAGCTGAAGAATAAGGGACGTTAGCCATATTTCCCTTTTCTTCCTTCGACGCTTGTCTTCACGCAAAGAAGCCTGCACTCAGGTTCTCTTTTACGTTGTCGCGGCCCAATTGTCCGCTTGGTGCTAGCCTGGTTCTTGCCTTGCATAGCACTCCCTCAACTGCAAGCTCCACTTGCCCATGTTGTAGGTTTCACTGCCCACTCATTCTGCATGGATCTCTTCTGTAGGGACTCTACTACCTCTCCTCGCAACCCATTGGATGGCTAGGTTTGCGGTGACCTTAAGTCATCTCCGCACCATACTCCTCACGGCGTTCATCTCGTCCGGAAATCTATTTCCACCCTGGCGATTCTATGCCACTGGCAGATAATTTTATTTCCTCCGGGACTTTCTGGCTCCCCCTCATCATTGACGAGGACATACTCTGAGGAAGTTTATTTGGATGACTCTACCCTTTGTCTTTCTGACCTCCTCTTCAGCGATAATCCATTTGATCTGGCTAACCATCTTGTACCGCCACTACCAACTAGTGGGACACGCCGCTTGACCATCACTTAACAAGAAGACTTTCGATACAAGGCATCAACCGTAGATCTCCAACTACTAGGTCACTTCACATGATCTGCCAAACATCTTGTACCACCGTTATCACCCAACGAGACTTGTCGCCTGACCACCATTTGCGAGGAAGACTTTCGACACAAGGCATCACTTGCAGATCTCCAGTCTTGCTGTCACACCCATCTTGTACCGCCACTACCAACCAGTGGGACACGTCGCTTGACCACCACTTGTCATGAAGACTTTCGAAAGAAGGCATCAACGGTAGATCTCCAACTACTAGGTCACTCCACATGATCTGCCAAACATCTTGTACCGCCGTTATTACCCAACGGGACACGTCGCCTGACCATCAATCGCCAGGAAGACTTTCGACACAAGGCACCACCTGTAGATCTCCAGTCTTGTTGTCACACCGAGAACTTCTCACAAAACGCAGTCCACTACTCCAACACACCCGAACCTGGGCTCTGATACCACTTGTTGCCGGCTCATTTTTCACTGCGTCAGCGGCACACAATTTTGCTCGTGCGGCACCCATAGTTCCCCGGACTATAGGTCAGTCGTCCTCATTTCCCAGGTCCTTAGCAAAATCCTGTGCCTGTGGGAAGCTCGCCTTAGAGGTTTGCTCCCTTTGGTGCCGCTCTATCAACATGTCGGTTGACATGGCCAACGTATAAGCAACTCTTGTGGCGCACCTTCATATCCTTGGATCTTGTCCATATGTGCTCCCGGGTATGGCTACGGACATACTCGTCCCTCGTTTGGGCCTGAGCATCGCTATCGCGTGCACAGTTCTATCCTCAAGCTTGATATTGCCTCATGCATATGCACTTGGCCTTTGCTTCGCCCGAGTAGGGCAACCCTCAATCCTTGGTCTTTGTCTCAAGCGTCTTCCTTAGACATGCCCTCTCATGTCTTTTGGCATAACCAAACATAGCCCACACAACTTGCATCAAACTTGCACAACGCAGCGTCGCCCCACAACTGCAAGTCTTGGCCAACGGACCCTTGCTCGCTTGGCTGAACCTTGGCCAAGCTCATAAGTAAGCTCACGAGTCTCTTGGGGAGAGTATCTCGAAGGTTATACAGATGCTGATATGACGGGTGACCTTGATAACAGAAAATCTACTACTGGATTTTTGTTTACATTTTCAGGGGGAGTTATATCATGGCAGTTGAAGTTATAAAAGTGCGTCGCACTATCTACAACTGAAGCTGAGTATATTGCAGCTATTGAAGTTGGCAAGGAGATGATACGGCTCAAGCGAGTCCTTCAAGTACGAATGAAAATTGCCGACAAAGGTGGTGCCAAAAGACAATTTCGATTTGTGCAAAGAACTTGTTGGCATGAGATCTCTCTAAGAAGACGGGGATACCTCCTTCAGATGCAAGGGACTGGAGGGGGAGATTTGTGAGGTCCAGCCCCAAGTGGTTAAAAATTGAAAGAAAATATCATTGGCCAACTTTTTAAAAAAGTATGGCAATGTTTTTCTGTCATTGACTACCTTTTTGAAAGTGTGACAATTCTTTCAATATTTTGGCAGAGTTGTCATTATTGAAAATGCAGCAATATTGAGTGAAGTCATTGCTTACGTAAATAGGCATAGAATTTGCCTACAAAAGGAGCTTCTCAGCTCAGTTGTAATACACCTACACCAAGAAAATGAGAGAAAAACAATAGAGAGCAGAGTATTCCACAGACTGTAATATAAATTAATCTGTGAAAATAAAAAAATTAGAGTCAGCTATATTTTAGTAAAGTGGGAGTCAAAAGAGGGTTATTTCTTTTGAGTGTGTAGTAGTCACCTTGAGTATTGTATTGTGATTACGGTGTAAAATTCCTTACTATAGTAATATCAGTTGTTCCTCTTGGTTCGTGTTTTTTCCATTATTTAGAAGGGTTTCCACATAAAAATCTTGGTGTCATTATCGCTCTTATTGTTCTTGTTGATTAACCGTATTATTGTTGTCATATTAATTGCTCTTTATTACCGCAATATTATTATCGTGGCGGGGTTTATTCCCAACAATTGGTATCATTGTTGGGAAGCAAAGCAATCCCACACCGGAGAAATAGAGGAAGCATGTCCAACATTTAAAGTCTCACCCAACTCCATTTAGTATGAGGCCTTTTGGGAGGTGCCCAAAAACAAATCCGTGAAGGCTTGGCCCAAAGCGGACAATATCATACTAGTAAAGAGTTTGGATGAAGTTACACGCGGTCCCAACAGTCTTATACTGTTAATAAGAAAAATCAATCCATATTCACTATAGGAACTGAAACATATTCAACCAATTTCCGTTAAAAGGCTCCTTTATTGACAAGGCGGGGAGCTCAAGTTTTGTAATTTTGACAGCAAGCTAAGTATGTTCGTCCTGTTCTGTAAAAGGGAGTTATATATATGCTTATCAATCAGCATATAACCACAATTGCTCTAGGTCTCATTGGAACATAAAGCCTAGTAGCCTACAATTTCATGGTCGATCATCTAAGCATAAGCTACTCAAGGTGCCATGACTCATATTCACTAGCTGTATGGAATCACAACTGACTTAATCACTTCATGTGGTAGGTCACAGCAATAACACTAATGCCAAAGTATGGTTTCAATTTATTAAGGTCTACCACAGCAATAACATTAATGCCAAAGTATGGTTTCAATTTATTAAGGTTAGGTTTAGTATGTAAGGTTCGAATACCTTGGCCATTTTAGGGTGGTGTGGTTTAGATCTCGTAGTTGTTGCATTCCGCAGACATTTCAGCTGCCTTTGTCTTATTAAATTGACAAATGGTTTTTGTAGTTTTAAAATATGTTTTGCTAGCATGGCATAGGTTATGTAGAGATCTAATGTAAGTACACCTATGCCTTAATGGTATTCTTCCCCCTTAATTGGCGAAAACATTTTATGATTTGTTTTCTGATTCTGTATCATATTGCGACCAAGGTGGGTGGTTTATGTATGTGCAGTTAAGACATTCCGGTTAGTATGAGCAAAAGAACTTACTGTGAAGTCGTGTCTGGCTTGGTTCCTGAGAAAGATTGTTCGTCAATCTTGTTTCTGTAAACTACAAACTACTGCTAGTTCCGCTGTACCAAGTTCAATGTATAATCACAGGAGAAGCAATTTGTTTTTATTCCATAATTAGAAGCCTAAGTCCCTTAGAAAACTGATTTTAGAATTTTATTCTTGACTTGTAGGTTTGAATTTGATTTCCTTCTCCTTTCACTTCTTATCTTTCTCATCTCCTTATATTGTATGTTAATCTTTGCACGTCTTCTCATTTCTTATTTGGGAATTACTTCTAGTTATTATCTTATTAACTTGTTTCTCTTTGTAAATTGAATCCTTCATTTTTGCTTATTTCGTAATTGTTTGCAGTCATTCTGTTTATGTGTATAAGATGAACATGACATGCCATTGATGTTTCTGCTGGGAATTGGAAAAGGCAAAGCCAAAGTAGATACTGAAGGACATCCCCAAGGAGGGCAAGCAGTGATCTGGCTCATTTTGAAATCTTACGAGAAGCTGTGGCTACTTCAACCACTGTCAGTGTGAGCCGACTCAGATAATAGACTAGAAAAGGGAACCGATGGCGGGCAGTGGTGGAAACCCCAGTTCCAATCAATCATCTGTGTCTCATCAAGCACCCAAAATCCTATTAGCCAAACCTGGACTTGTTACCGCTGGTAAATTCAACCGTGGTGGACCTGACGATGATTCTGCAGCTCACCGCCCGCGTCTTCCCTCCGTTGGATCTCTTAATCTTCTCTCTGACACCTGGGATTTCCACACTGATCGTTTTCTCCCGTTTCTAACGGATAACACGGACTTTACAGTAGTGGGTGTGATTGGTCCTCCAGGGGTTGGGAAGTCAACTATAATGAATGAAATTTATGGTTTTGATGCTGCCTCACCTGGAACTCTTCCTCCTTTTGCCATAGAAGCAGAAGAAACTAGGACTATGGCAAAACATTGTACGGTTGGCATTGAACCACGGGTTTCATCTGAACGGATTATACTGCTTGATACACAGCCTGTTTTTAGCCCATCGGTTTTGGCTGAAATGATTAGACCAGATGGCTCATCCACCATACCCATACTAAGCGGTGAATCTTTATCAGCTGAGCTAGCTCATGAACTATTAAGTATCCAGCTTGGTGTTCTGCTGGCATCCATTTGTCACATTATATTGGTTGTATCAGAGGGAGTCCATGATGCTAGCATGTGGCAACTCATGTCAGTGGTTGATTTGCTTAAGCATGGTGTACCTGATCCATCATCTTTAACCCTTTCTCATCCTCAAAGTTCTGAGAAAGAAAACAGAGACAAAATTCTTGACAGTGAAGGAGAGTACATGGCCGAACCAGTTTTTGTGCATACAAAGCTACGCACTGAAGATCTAGCACCATGCAACCTTGTCCAACTGAAGAAGGCACTCTCACAGTTCTTTTGCTCATCATCTTTTGTGAGATCAGAAAACCAAAACACTGCCAAAGAGAGTCAAGTTTCTGCTGTTTCTCTCAACGACCATAGTGCTGGCCGAGAATCTGAATCTTTAAAATTATTTCTAATACCATCTAGAAATAAGGATGATTCCTTGAAGCCACAGTATGAAAGCCACATATCAGCGTTATGGAATTTGCGGGATCAGGTATTGTCTAAGAGAGGTTCATCTTTCTCAAGGACTCTGTCCGAGCGCGATTGGCTGAAAAATTCTGCCAAGATATGGGAAATCATTAGGAATTCTTCCATTATTATGGACTATTGCAGAACTCTTCAAAGTTCAGGCATGTTTAGGCGGTTATAGCTTTAAATTTGTCTCTGTTTGTCTGTGGTGATGAACAATAAAGCTCCTAAATTATGAAATATTTTGTGGTCTTTTTGCATACTCTACTATAAGTCCCACATACGCTTAAGATTTAATATAGATGCATATTTAGATTCTCCTTCTGTAGCCCCTCGACTAGTTGCCTCTTTATGGTTTCTAAGGTTATGACATTATAAAGATTGGTGTATGTATCCTGTTATATATACTTCCATTCTTCTAGTATATGCTAAGATGTATCAACTATGCCAGGGAAAAGGCATCATTTTAACCCCATACTATACAAGAAAAGTCGAAACCACACCTAAACTATATAAGTGATTTATTACACACCTTAACTATATAAAAGTGATACTATTACCTCCCCGCGACCCCCATTCTAAGGCACTTATGTTACACTTATTTTAGGCGTGTCCAGCCTATTAAATAACAAAAGCAAACGGCTAAAAGTACATCATCTTTAATTTTCAACGGATCTATTCTTATTTATAAGCCAGGGCTCAAAACTAGGAAACCTAATTCCCAAATTTGTTTCTCAAAATCGAAATTGAAGAGCATTTGTTTGAAGAATTGGTAACTAAATCTTTTTAATCCTTCGATTTCTTGCTATATTGATGATTATCTTGTCTTAATTTTGTTGTCATTTTGATAATTTTTTCTTCCCTCAAGTGTTGTTCAACCTCTCTTAAACCTTGTTTTCTTAATCAAGGTACTTTAATGGCTAAGATAAGTTTGAGTAGACTTTGTAAGCAAGAAGAAGATCATGAGTTGGTCAAGGTTCGATTCAAACATGGACATGTTTTGCCTTTGATGACTTCATGGACCTCAAGAAATCCGGGTAGACGATATAGGACTTGTCCTTGCTAAGGGGTACATGAGTTTTTCCTTCAAACATTGATTTTGAATTGTATACGAATATAATTGCTTTCGTTTTAGAATGTTAGATTATGCGATTTTTGGCTTTGGAAGGATGATTCTATTGATGAAAGAACGAAATTTATTATTCCTAAATTATTGGGAAGAATTGGGGAGCTTGAGGAAAGAGTTAAATCTTCGACAAATTGTGCATTTTATGAACACAAAATAGTTGATGACAAGACTACTAGGACAACCAAATCTGTGGAGAGCAAAATAGATATGAACAAAATAGAGTTGCAAATGGATAATTTTCAGGATGATTTGAAAAAGATGAAGGCAAATGAGAAGAAATGAAAGATCGAGTTGGCTAAGTCTAAGAAAAGAGAAAAACAACTATGGACTACTCTCATTTGTGTATGTATTTTGGGTGTTAGTTTTCTTTCTAGTTCAATTCATGTTCTTGAAAGGAGCTACAAGAAGGCTGTCCTAAACTAAGTTGCTTTGTTTTTGTTATGTTTTAAGGGGCTGAAATTTGTATCAATTATTAGGTGTTACCTTTGAAAAAACTATCAGGTTGTGTAATGAAATTGTAAGGTTGAACTTAACTGTTTTGACTTTGTTTTCAGTGGTTCTTTGTGTTGCAATTTGTATCCAACATCACAATACTAAATGCAGTCACAGTTGCTGCACAAGCACAAACACAAATTTCAATAGCATCAAAACACAAATTTAACATTAATAAATACATTCACAATTGCTGCACAAGCATAAACACAAATTTCAGCAACAATGAACTTACAACTGCATAATCATTAACCAAAAATGAGTGTCAATTACATATTGTTGTCAAATACATTTAAAAAAAGATCAGTACTATTAAACTAATTATAGTTACAAAATGCAGTCAAAGCTGCCACCAATATCAGTGAACTAATTACAGTTACAAAAAGCAGTCACAGCAACCAACATCGGTGAACTACCAAAAAATAGTCTTAAATGCAGTCCTAGCTGCCAACATCAGTGAATTATCAAAAACATAGTCTTAAATGCAGTCATAATAGTCAAACTTTATACAAGGAAATGCAATCACATCAGTAAATGTAGTCTTAAATGTAGTCTACACCAACTTCTCATAGAGATTGAACATTGGAGCTTTCTTGACTCAAGTGTGCAATCACGGACCTTGTTTGCATTTGTTTTTTGCCTCTCATTTCTTGTAGTTGCCTGGAGGTCATAACTTTATTGCTTTTTCATTTTACACCGATTTTTGGTGTATCCGAGATTTTTAGTCACAAATACTGAAGACTTGGTAGTTTTGAATCTCTCACTTGACATTCCCGGCTGCTTAAATGAAGAAAGTGTTAAGTAAATAAAATTTAGCTAATAAATGCAGTGGTAAACTTACATTAAGAATTGTGCATCCACTTTGTGTGTGAAGTAATCCCATTCCAACCACTCTTGGTCTGCCAGCACACTAAAAAGAAAGAAAAGAAGATATTTAGTATAAGGTAAGCATAATTAGTTCACAACACTGTCAAATTAAATAAAATACCTTTTCTGTAGAATTCTTTGGTGGTCTACCCCTTTCTCTTCCAGTTGAACCTCTTCATTTTCCAACAGTAGGTGCTGGACTTGGGACTGCACTTGGGTCTGCACCAGCAGATGAACTTGGGCCAGGATTTGCATTAGTGCCAGCAGCAGGTGCACCTGTTGGACATCTTCTTTTGTTGTGACCCTTGCTATGACAAGTGACACATGAAATCTCAATCCCCCTTTTGGATAACTTTCCAGTTTTCTTTTTGATTTCATCTTTTTCTTTCTTCCTATTCTTTCCAGGCCTACCTGGCATCTACCTAACAAGAGGTGGCATAACAGAGATATTCTGTGATTGTGGTCACATCTTCATAGTCAAAACTGATTGAAAGAAGAAATTGTATGTGTTCATGTAAGTTTCTCTATTGTAACAGTGAGAGATGTAGTTTATTGGATTCAGTTTTTTGTGGTGAAAAACAACCACTGCTTCCAAAACTTCCAAAACTTGCTAATTACCCAATTTCTTTGAAATCTCAATTGTCCTTGTCTGACCTAATTTCTTTTAAATTAGAACAATTAGACAATTTAACATATAGTAAGCATTGTTTGGGAATATACCCTAAATACTTTACATAATCCCTAAATTCAAATAAATACAGCCTATCTACATCAACATCTAAAAATTCAGTAACTTGTCCACCCTCATATCTTTTTTCTTTTTTTCCCTTCACCTTACCCATATTAAGTTCTCCACATGGTAAAATCTCAAAGTAATCAGTTCAAAACTCATTTTATAAACCTGAAATCGTTGACCACAAAAACACAATAAAGATAGAAATGTAATAGTACACAAAAATCAAAAAAATTACATATTGAACCTCACAGGTTATTTACATATTAAGTTTATGCAACAATTAGAAGTATCACAGGTTATTTGGGATCCCCAGGTCATTTATCACATATTGAACCTCACAGTTCATATTGTTACAGATTGAAACACATAAACAAAATATAACAGATCAATTTTAAAGATAAATTAAAGACAACAAAAATCCCTAATTCATAACCCTAGTCAAAACCCTAGTAAAATCGAACAATTATAATTGTCAAGGGTTATATTATAACATATTGAGCATCTAAATGGAAATAAAATAAATTAATTTGGACAAATTAAAGACGACAAAACCCTAACTCAAAAAACCCTAGATCTAATTTAGGAATAAAAATAAATCCATCTACTATATTTAGAAACGAAGAAAGCTAACCTTTGAACTGAAAATCAATAGTTCCTACATAAATGATGTAACCTTTAGTTTTTACCTTAGATCGTACCACCTTCGTTGAAATCAACCTAATCAACTTCAACTGAGAATAGAAAAAAAATAATTTTTGCTTGTCAACAACGAAAAACACAGCAAAATTATTGTTTATCTTTCCTATCGGGTTTAAATTTCACAAAAAAATTTTAAAAAATAGAGGTGAATCTTCTATCGGGTTTTTGCTCTCAAACGATGACTTTTTGTTTGGATGGGTGAATGTTTTAATCGGGTTAGGGTTGGGATAAAATATGAGAGTTGGGTCGGGTCGGATGGGTTAAATAGATGGGTTAAAAGAGTAATGGGTCGGGTTAGGTTTTTAATAAAATAGGAAAATAAGTTTAGACACGTAGCACCACAAGAGGGCGAGTGGAGTGCACTCCACTCATTAAATTTGGGGCATGGGATCGCGGGGAGGTAATAATATCACTTTTATATAATTAAAGTGTGTAATAGGTCACTTATATAGTTTAGGTGTGACTTCGATTTTTCTTGTATAGTATGAAGTGGAAATGATGCAATAACATAAAGATACTTAAAGAGATGTGTAGTATATGGTCATTTGATGTCATGTGCAGCTGATTTGGTACGCAAAAATGAACTATTTCATGTTCTGTGTTTTACGATTAGCATATAATTTCTTGTGTCATGCTTCGTTAGTATGGCGAAGAGAAAATGATGTTGGAAAGAGAAAAAGTGTCATTCTATGAAGGAGCTAGAATAGATTGGAGTGAATCATCACTAAAGTGAATAAATGGTGAGATAATATTTGAATGATCACTCAACAAGGATAGTTTTCTTAGAAAGTCAATCAACTTTGTTCAACTTTTGACATTTCACCTAGAAAGTCACCCAACGAGGATTTATTATCTCAGAAATGTTTCAACATAACCATTTGCCCCCTGCAAAGATTATGAAGGGCTTAGAAAATTAATTGGCTCCCTCGAAGCAGGCACTATGGTAAATGGTTTCTTAATGAGTGTTTTTTCTTAGTGTAAACAACATAAATCCCCTATCTATTGAAACTAATTACATAAAATTCCTTCTAGTTTTCTCTCTTCCAAATTTTGCAAATATACTCATACATTCAGCTGCCCATTATACATAGCTCGAATGTATGATAAAACAGTTAATCCTATATTTAAGGTAAAATGATAAAACATAATCTTCTATATTCATGGAAAGAATAATCAGATAAAATCTTTCATTTCCTTAAATAAAGCCATTAATTACCTATAATTATGTTTTGTATGATTAAATAAAATAACTGAAATATAAATCAAAAAAACTTTTAAACATCACTGTTAGTTTTCCTCATTTTTAATGACGTTTTTGAAAAAAAAAAGTTGTCTTCATCTTTCTTCAATTCTCGAAAAAAAATATGAACATCCCCATATTGTTGCATCATTTCAAAATTTGAGAGTTGAAAATCATTTATCAATTCTATAAAAGTGATGCAATTATTATTTCGGAAAGTATTAACTTTTTTAAATTGATTGCTACGATCGCGATGAAATTGAATATTGACGAAGTTCGTAAAAAAATGAAGTAAAATACACAACAATTTCACATGTATGAGGGCAACTTATACATTTAAAAAATAAACTGCAGTAATGTATAATGTCATAGTATACATCTAAATTTTTTACCTTAAACATGTATGACATATATATCTTAACAGTAGGTATAATGAAAATTTATACAAAAATAAGACTTTCTAGCATATAATACCACATAAAGTATAAAATGCATCTTATAAAGACTTTTAATGTATAACATATTAAAATATATATCTTCAGGCTTATATTATACATTAGAATAAGTGTAAGGCAACTTATACATTTTAAAAATAAATTGCAGTAATGTATAATGTCATATTACACATCTAAATTTTTCACTTTAAACATGTATGACCTATAAGCTTGACAGAAGGTATAATGAAAAATTATACAAAAATAAAATTTTTTAACTCTAAAATACAACATAAAACATAACTAATGTAATAAGAACTTCTAATGTATAACATATTGAAAATATATATCATTAGACTTATATTATACATTAGTCTTCCAAAATAACTAATGTATAATGCCTGATATATTACATCTTATACTTTCAAATAAAAACTTTAAGAATGTATAATGTTACACCATACATATAAAATATCAACATTATACATTATTTGTCTATAAACTTTTCATAATGTATAATGTAACCTTATACAAAATTCATAGATTATAATTGTATAATTCGACTAAATACAAAGACAGTCTCTTCTATATATACAAAAACTTACACTATACATAATTGTGTTAAATAATGTAATGTATAATGTATAAAATTTTCATCTTTGGTCGTGATGACAAGTAATTTTTTTCCATCGTAGCAAATCACTTATTCTTTTGAGTAGCCTCGGTGTACAAATTGCAGTTATCTTTGCAAACACAAAGCTAGCCTATTTCAACAAAAAACAAATATAAAGTTAGACAAAATACTGAAACATATAAAATAGAATCTTTGAAACATAAAGTTAGATCCAAGAATATTGGAAGAATTTGATATTACAAAATAAAATCTTTGAAATAATATTAAAAAAATATAAAATGGAGCAAGATCATTTCTTTTCAGAAATAGAATAATATAAACAAACATTAAATAATCAAATAATTAGGATTTAGATTCTTACAGAAGATTGAGTAAGTGATTTCGTTGATTCAATCGTTTGAATAAACGTCGTTGTGCTTTGTTCACAAGATTCATTTTTCGTGGCATGTTCCACCCCGTTGTACTCTGCTGCTGATGATGATGACCCAATTGAGATTTTTCAAAGCTTCTGATTTGATGACCCAAATAATGATTTGATGACCCAGATAATTCTTTTTTTTTTTTGCCTTTATTTTCTCAAACAAGTCCATGACTTTCTGATTTGGTGAAGTTCAAAAAAAAAAATCAAAAATTAATGAATGAAATCAATAAGTTCAATTAATGTTTGAAAACTTACAATGGTAAACTCTAAGAGCCCGTTTGGATAGGATTAAAAAAAAAAAAAATTTTAGCTTAAGTGATTAAAAGCTTAAAATAAGTGATTATAAATTAAGCAGATAAGTGTTTGGATAGAAGTGTTGAAACTGAAAAAAAAGTTGTTGATGTGTTTGGTAAACAAGTGATGTTAAGCACTTTTTTGCTGTTAAAATGACTTAAATGTCCTTAAAGTTATTAACACCATAAATAAGATGAATCATTTATAATTTTTAATTCTATAATAAAATTTTTGAACAAACCTCCGATGTAATGATGAATTCGATTAAAACAAAGAAGAAAGATGAAGAGAAAATTGGAGGGAAGAGATGAAGCAAAGCAGCAAAGAGAAAAAAAAAAATTTTATATATATTTAAGGGCTACAAGTTTAAGATATTGTTGGAATTGAAGAAAAATATAAGGGATAAAAAAGTAAATGTTTTGGTCAAACTTAAAAGAATTTTAATCTAAAAAGCAAAAAGTTGGGGTACCCTGTTTCTCACTTTTTTATTCTTTTAATCAATTTTTAGCTTTTTAAGCACTTTTTAATTTTACTAAACATCTTAAAAAGCTAAAAATGAGATTAAAAGCTGGTTTGATCATATTTTAATCCTATCCAAACGGGGTTTAAGTATGATTGCTTGATTTTAGGGGTGAAAAAAGTGATTGAATAATGGAGGATAAACTGATTTGTAATGGAAGAGAAAAAAAGGGAGGAAAATGCGGCCTTTTTTGGATGTATAATATTAAGGATAGAAAATTATCAAATAAGGTGGATTTTTGTAATTATTTTGGGATTTGTGTAAATACTTTATCAATTTAGGATTTAATGTAATTATGTAACTTTTAACATGCGTATATAGGTAATTTTTAGTAATTGCTGTCACTTTTGGACTTTGAAAACCTTCGCTTTTATTCATTTTTTCTTTTTTGTTGGGTCTAGGACGAGGAACCTTTAACCTTAAAATAGGATTTCTTTTTCTCATCTAAATTACAAATATGACCATGGTCAAATGAAAAATCTATCATTTTCTTAGTTTATCTTTTACTTTACTCCAAGTATTAAAAAAAAAAAAAAAAATAGGAAAACACAATTATAACAATCATACGTTAACGATCATCGCACTAATGGCGAAGGTTACAAACTATAAGGTGTTATGTAATGAAAAATAGTATAGCGTATATGATGAGGCTGAAACTGCAAACACAGCATGAATTTATTCTCCGAAACTGTAGTTTACCCTGCAAATTAAATCAATAAAAAATCCCAACACTTTTGACTTCCAAAGAAACAAAAAAATAATATTAATTTGAGCAGTCTAAATTAAGCATTTACTGATATGGTTACACAATGCTCAATTACTGTACGATGTACTTGCTGATCTTAGCTAGCTAGTTGTAGTAAATATACATTTGTTTTATGACTCTAATCTTGAAGCAGCACAGCACTAATCTAGCTTTTACATAGTACTCCCTATAATATGTTTGGAAGATATAGAAATTAATTAAGGGGATGATTAGGGAAAATCTGCATCTGATGGAGGATTTGTTCAAAATTATCATTGGGCTTGTCAATAGGATGGGTGTGCATGCCTTCATAAGTGGTCACTACAACTCCTTCATCTTTGGAAAGGCGTTGTACTTGCTTCTTCACATTGCATCCTTCATGTGTACATCTGTAGTAGCTTCTGCACATTTTAAAAAAAATAAAAATAAAACATATCAGCAAACTCTAAATAAATGTGAGCAAACAAGTTCATAACAGTTATGTAAATTAAAGCAAAACTGTCGATCTGTTCGCGCATCACACAAATAATGAGAGTGCCTTTCCCATTGGTATTACGAATAACTATATATAATCTTTTGTAGTGATCGCTGCGCTCCCACGGGTGGCCTAGCGCTCGGATTCAAAAAAAATATTTGTCATAGACATAATGTGCATCTTCATTATTAAAAACGCATAATACATAAACATGCCTTTCAACTTGTCATCGAATCACATCAATGACCTCCAACTTCGGATGTGCACAAGTTGTAAACTTGTATAAAGCTGAACGAATAGACACAAACGTCCTATGTGACATAATACGCATAGGACGTCATGTAGAATAAGAATTGACCACATAGGACGTATGTATTTACTTGTTCAATTTCATACAAGCTTAAGTGTCTATTTGTGCACATCGGCCAAAAGTTGGGGGTCACAGATGTGATCTAAGGTTAAGTTAAAGAGCATGTTTATGTATTGTTCCTATTACAAAAATAAAACATGTTTAAATTTAGTGATGATCAGGTGTACGTACACACAAAATGAGTTCAAGTTACTGATTAATAATCTTCCTTATGATTTTCTTCTTTCATCAGCTAGCAGTCATCTAGATTCTGGCAAGTTCCATGTGCTAGTAATTTAGACCTTAATATATATATTTATTAACAATAAATACCAGATTTTCCCTTCTGAGCATCAAATTGAATGTGTCTCTAAAGACTAACGTAATTAAAAAGGTGCGCAAATTATAGGATATCGAAGAATTAACCGAATTTTCATTCATATTAATACAACATATTAAAAGATCGATCGATGATAGAAGAATGATAAGAGACATAACCGAACTAATTAATTGAAATTATAACAAGGTAGATAGAGTTATTAGAAGAAATGAAATGAATTACCTTGGGTAATTGTTGTTCTTGACAGCTTTTTGTCCATATTTTCTCCAACGATAGCCATCATCAAGTATATCAACCTGACTTCTTGTTTGGAAAGCAAATCTGGGCTTCTTAATTTTCTTATTATCTCCCTTCTTCTTAACCGATAATGATGATATATATTTATTATGATTTTCTGATGTATCCACTTCCATCTGATCACGACTAATCTGGGTGAACGATGTCTTTAATCCTCCATTCATAGAGTTGTAATAACTACTTGCTGAACCAAGAAGGAGCATGGGCTGGTTATTCTCCATTATGTAGCTAGGAACCAAAATAACACCTTAATTAATTAATCTATGGAATATTGGAATGGGCAAGAAAATGAACTTTTAGGTGTTGTTAAAGAAAGATAGGTAGCCAGGGATATGGCTTCTCTGATAATTACACACAAGTGATCAAACAAATGCTGCTATATACGCACACTCAGATGTATATATATAGTACTACTTCTATAAACTGATAACAATAGTGATTTTGAATGACGACTAGTATTTGTCTTTGTCTGCTATTCTCTATCTCAATTTATCTGGCACAATTTTATCTTTGACACAAGTTTTACTGGTCCTTTTAAATATTTTAAATTTTAAATTATTACTCCCACCATTAATATTTATATATTTTTTCTTCTTCTAGAAATCAGTAATTTGTTGAGAGTTAATGGCTAAAAACATTACTTATTTAAAAACGAAAAAAATATAATTTAATATTTTTAACATAATTTTTAAATATATAAATTTTATTTTAAAATATTAAAACTTTCATATGCATCCAAATACAATTAAAAAATTTCAATTTTCAATCTCAAAATCTCAACTATATCACTATCAAAGGAGGAGAGTGGGAGTAGATTAATTAACGTGGAAAAGTTACCCCGGCGGGCGGCGGCTCGGTCAAGTCATCATTAACTTTGAGAATTGGAAAATGGAAATAATATTTAGTTCGTAGAATTTATATATAGTCAATAGAAAACGTGTAACCCTTCCTGTCTTTTTCTTCATGGAATAGGCTAATAACAAAGGATTGATGGAGAAAACACAAGCATATATATCAACCACAATACTGAAAGGAGTTCAAATTTTATGCATAAATAATATAAATAAAATTATATGATTAAACTACATTTATGAAATATAACATTATATTCATCCCAGAAAATAATTATTAAAACATGTCAATTAATTAGCAAAGGACTAAGCCATTAATTGTGGTGCTCATATATATATATATATATATATATATATTCACACACACGAGATTTACATTATATTAAGTAAAGGTCAAGAGAAAATTAAGGAGTCTTTGTAAACAGTCTAAGAAGGTGGACACGTTAATTTAATTCCATTTGCAAATGTACCGTATATAATAATCCACCACACCATTGTTTAATGAAACGACTTTAAAATATGATTCATCAGGAATCAAAAGAAACATGCATGTCATATTTGTTCGTTAAGTCTCTACATGTGAACGACTGTAGTTGTAGAAATAACATAATGCAAATCCAAGTTTCACGTGACAAAGAAAATGAGTATTAGTTTTAATTAATTTTATTATGATTGTTTGTTCGAAAAAGCAATTAATTATATTGTTTCAATAATGAATTATTAGGAGGCGATAAAAGAATAGTCGTTGGACCTAAAAAAATATATGGTACTCATTATTTATAATTAATGTTATTGGTTAAAATGATGTAGCTTGAGCCAATTTTTTTCTTTTTTAATTGCCTGAAAAATAGAAATACATATTTAAAACAAATAGTTAGGAGCAGAGTGACACTCGATCATTTTGCCACATTGTGCGCAAGTTAAAAGGATAAAGACTACTAATAATTTAAAAAAATCCTAAGAAAACAGAACAAATATATGGTAATCTTCATATATTGTCCCCAAAAGGAACCAGAGCAGTCATGTTTTCCTACGTAGGAGGGTAATAAATCATCTTTGTGCATGATGAGAGCAGTCATGTACTCCAGAAAATTTTGACTACCTACTCCTATTGAAAAAAGAATTTATTGGTGCCCCAAAAAGCACCAATTTAAGTAGTAAATCAAATGGACAAAGACGAGTATCAATAGAAAATAGTTGTACCATAGAGCACGTGCATTGGAAATTTGGAATTAGGTGTGATATAAGACTATTCAGATTCATAATAGTACTTGTACTGCTATGGGTAAAAACAGTACATATATGTAAAGAAATTTTTATCAAAACATGTCAATTATTACAATATTTTAAAAAAAAAAAAAAAAAAAGAGCAAACGACTGTAGATGCATGTGTATACGAGGCTTATAATTAAGTAGAGGTCAAGAAGAAAATCAGAAGAAAAATCTTTAAACCTACAGTCTAAAGAGGTGGACACGACTTCCATTTGCAAATAAAAAAGCATATTATTATATCATACTTATATCGATCCTAATACTCGATAAATAATATTTCCGGTGGTTCATCATATGTAGAAGTAACATTATGGCAACCTAATTTCTAACACGTCAAAGAAAATTTTAAACTTATTATGATAGTCATTTGAAAAATAAACATATATAGATATATACGTCATGAATTGCGCAACAAGTTTGAATACTAGGTATTTGAAAATAGGGATAAGAATTAAGACAAGTCCAATGTTTGAAATGTTGTCTCTGCACAATGGAAATGTATATGGAATAGAATACGTAATTATGTCCTTCTGGAAGAAGTTAGAAGCACTATTATATTGTATGAGAGCATGTTTGATGGAGAAAGCTCCCATCTAATTAATGTGGCTTAAATTAAAGTATGAGAGGATCAAATTGACTAACTTTTTATGTGAACTGAACATAGAATAATCAGGTTTTATAGTAAATCTTATATATAATTACGTAAAAATAATACTATAAGTCACAAGAATTAGCAAAATTAAAAAAAGTCATAATAAAAAAAATATAGTTTGAAGTCTAAAGAAGGTGCTCATTTCTTTCTTTTACCAATCACAATTTCAACTTTATAAGTATCCAATAAAATGAAAAATATTTGAAATCTAGCCATAATAATCCAGTTTGCCTTTGAAAAAGAATATATATTAGAGGGAAAATGTTTGAGCATCATTTAATAAAGTAATTGGAGAAAGACAATTGGTATAACTATAGGAAAAATGTTCTAGTGGACACCTGTATTATATCAGTTTTGTAAGTTGGACACTTCTATTTACATATTTGTCATCTGGACCCCTGAACCCACGAAAAAGCTACATTTTAAACACTTTTTTAGAAAGTATAACACAATCTCTCATGTCAACTGCCACATCAGCTGTCACCTGTGCCATGCCATCTGTCATGCGTGCCACATCATCTGCCACGTCATTTAAAAAAAATAGAAAAAGTATTACATTAAATTTCAAGTTATTTTTAAAATGCTACATAACAAATTAAATATTAAAATTAATTTAATTAAATAAGAAAAATTTATAAATTTTAGAAAAATTTAAATAATCATGCTTTTAAAATTTGAAAAATTTGAATAATCATTTTTAAAATAAAAAAATTAAAAAAAAGTATTATTTAAATGATTAAATTCTTAAATAATTTATTTATTTAAATTAATTAAATTTTAAAATAATTAATTTATCAAATTTAAAATTCTTACCTAATTTAAAAAAATTACTTAAATAATTAATTAATTTAAATATGATTTACATATTTAAAATATTCAATTTAAATTAATTGTGGGGGGAGGGGTTGCATGGGGCTAGGTGGGGTGGAGTGGGGGGCTGGAGGAAGGGGGTTGGGTGAGGTGGGGGCTGGGGAAGGGGTTGGGTGGGGCTGGGTGGGATGGGGACAGGCTGAGTGGGGTGGGGGGCTGGGGAAGGGCGAGGGGTTACATAGGGCTGGGGTGGGCTGGGGATGGGCTTGGGTGGGGTGGAGGGCTGGGGAGAGGGGTGGGTAGGGTGGGGACAAGCTGGAGTGGGGGTGGGAGAGGCTGGGTGGGGTGGGGAGGGGCTGGAGAGGGGAGTGAGGTGGGAAAAAAATTTTAAATTTATTATTTTTAAATTTTTAAAAATATTTTTAAATTAAAAATAATGGAGGAAAAAAAGGAGGGGCTGGGGGGGTGGGGTTGGGGTGGGGTGGGGAGGGAAATTTTTTTTTTTAATTTTTAAAATGATTTTTTAATTTTTAAAAATAATTTTAAATTATTTTAAAAATATTTTTAAATTAAAAAAGATGGAGGAAAAAAAAGATCCTTTTTAATTTTTTAAAAAAGAATTAAAATATTTTTTAATTTTTTTTAAAATTTTAAATTATTTTTAAATTTTTAAAAATATTTTTAAATTTAAAAAGATGAAGGGAAAAATAGAATCCTTTTTAATTTATTTTTTTTAAAATTAATATTATTTTTATTTTTAAAAAAATTATTTTAATGTAAAATTGGCCAAAAGTTGACCCCACTTACACCCTGAGGCGAGTGGTTACACTCTCTTTGTACCAGTCACCATAGGCAAGGTCAATGGTGAAATGGTGCGAAATATTATTTTTTGATGAGTTCAAAGATCTAGATAACAAATATGTAAGTAAAAATGTCTAATTTATAAAACTGACAAGCATTTTGCCATATTATACATACAACAATATAAGGAGCACGTGCACAGTGCACTGGAATAAACTAAACGTAAATCGGTGTGATGTGAGACTGACTATTCAGATTCGTAATAGTACTGCTATGGAGCAGCCTAGCTCCTGTCTTTACTTATTACTACAAGAGACAAACATTTATAAATTTTATACTCTGGCTCTTTTAATTTGTTTGTCATATTCTTTGTTATATTTAATATCATAAGATAAATAAAAAATAAAAAAAATTAATTTAATATCATAAAATTAAAAAGAATTTTTTACTTTTTAAAATTTTATATTAAGTCAAAATCAGATAAATAAATCAGAACCGATGAATTACATAAATTCTCTATTCCAGGTAATTCAAACTTGCAAAAAGAATTTCAAATATTCAAAGCCAAAATATGTAACAGTAATAAAGTGCCCTCAGATGGCGCCGTCGTGACTTATTAAAATATTTTGCTTTCTTAATATTTTCCTTTCTTTGTTTACGCTAGTCGTCAAAGATAGGCTAATCTATGTTTAATACTGTGAATTAGTGTTTGAACATCCCTTCCTTCCATATTTCTAGAATAATCAAAAAAGTACAATTCAATATTCATTTACTCGAAAAGTAATTACATGAGAATCACGAATTAAAGAAACACTCTCATATAATTTTTATATAGACGATAGACCCGTGCTGCTAACCTTTAATTTTTAAAATTATCATGAAAGCAGTGAAATAAATTATTATTATTAAATAGTTTTAAATAATTTAAATTTTTTATTATTCTAATTTATAATATTTTTTCTTCTATTCTAATTTAAGTGACACTGATATAATTTCGAGAGTTAAACAAATATCATGATTGAAGTAACTAAGCAAACATGTCTAAATGACTTATAATAACTATTTAGAACTATTAAAAGTGATATAACAAAATTACTTAAAAAAATGCTTGTGACTATAATTTAGGTGAGCCTCATATAAGATGTCAAATTAATTTAAAATATAAAGAGTTAAATTATCATTTTACCTTTTTTTATCAAATTTATTAATTTTTTAATACTTAAATAATTTATAATAATTAATTAGAGGTGATGTTGTAAATTACGGTTGAAACAGCTGAAGCAGACATGTCATAAATATATATTTACTTTTTTAAAATTATGTATTATTAATTTTATAATACATAAATAACTTATAATAATTAATTAGAATGATATGGTAAAATCACAATTGAAACAGTTGAAGCAGACACATCATAAATATCTACTTTACTTTTTAAATTAAATATTATTAATTTTCTAATACGAAAATGACTTATAATAATTAATTAAGGATGATATATATAGTAAAATATCTATTGAAGCTGTTGAAGCAGGCATGTCGTCCACAAGTTGCCTGGTTCAGCAGACATGTCATAAGTATCGATTTACTTTTTTTAAATTATGTATTATTAATATTCTAATACTTAAATAACTTATAGTAATTAATTAAGAATGATATAGTAAAATCACGGTTGAAACAGCTGAAGAAGACACATCATAAATATCTACTTTAATTTTTAAATTAAATATTATTAATTTTCTAATACGAAAATGACTTATAATAATTAATTAAGGATGATATAGTAAAATTACTGTTGAAATTGTTGAAGCAGGCATGTCGTCCACAAGCTGCTTGCTTCAGCAGCTTGTCATAATTTTTTTTAATTATGTATTATTAATTTTCTAATACGTAAATAACTTATAATAATTAATTAAGAATGATATAGTAAAATCACAATTGAAACAACTGAAGCAGACATATCATAAATATCTACTTACTTTTAAAATTAAATATTATTAATTTTCTAATATGAAAATGACTTATAATAATTAATTAAGGATGATATAGTAAAATTACTTCTGAAGCAAAAATGTCATCCATAAGCTGCCTGCTTCAGCAGCTTATCCTCATTTATATATTAGTAATAGATACTTAGATATCGATGTCCCGTGCTACCACGGACCCAATATATATTATTTTTTAATCTCAATTTACGTAACACAAATAAAATTTAGATAATTAATTATTAAAATAATTTTATTTTTTTAATTATTGTGATTTATAACATTTTTTTTCTCTTCCAATTTAAGTGACACTGATATAATTTCTAGAGTCAGTCAAATATTTTATATCTTTTATAAATTTTAAGTTGTTAATTATGTGATTTACAATGTTTTTGACATAATTTTACAATAATATACGATATCTCTCCATATCAATTTATGTGACACAGATAAAATTTTTACAATCAATCAAATTTTTTATATTTTTTTTATATATACTTTTATATTAAGTTTTTTATCATTGTGATTATACTTTTTATCTTATTTTCAAATAATATATGTTACTTTATGTCTTTCTCTGTCCCATCTCAATTTACTGTAATAATATAATTTTGATAGTCAATCAAATTTTTTTATGGTGACACAATATTTTGTGTCTATTTTACCTTTTTTATGAAATATTATCAATTTTTTAATGTTTAGATGATCATAATAATTAATTAGGGGTGATATAGTAAAATCACTATGAAAGCAGCGAAACACATGTCTTAAATGACTTGTAATAACTAATTAGAAGCAACATAACAAAATTACTATAAAAAATACTTGGGGAAAATTTTAAGTGACTTCATATAGTAAAATTAAGGTTGAAGCAGTTGAAGCAAACATGTTAGAAATATTTAATTTATTTTACTTGTTTGTATTAAACATTTTTAATTTTCTAATACGTAAATAACTTATAATAATTAATAGGAATGATACAGTAAAATTACAATTGAAGCAGTTGAAACAAGCATGTCGACTTGTTGCGTGCTTCAGCTGGTGAACTCCCTCTATCAAAATTACTTTAAAAAGATACCTGTGAAAAAAATTTAAGAGGGTCTCTTATAAGTCGTCAAGTTTATTTAAAACATCAAGAGTTAATTTTCATTTTATGTCTATTTTACCTTTTTTATTAAATATAACTAATTTCTTAATACTTAGATGACTTATAATAATTAATTAAGGGTGATATATTAAAATTACGGTTGAAGCAGACATGTCATGAATATTTATTTTATTCTTTTAATTCAATATTATTAACTTTTTAATATGTAAATGACTTATAATATTTAATTAAGGGTATAATAATCAATTAGGAATGACATAGTAAAATTATGGTTGAAGCAGTTGAAGCAGATATGTCATAAATGTCTATTTTATTTTTTATTAAATATTATTAATTTTCTAATATCGACCTCGTGCCTATTTCAACAATCAAACTCCCTCTTATATATAAGTTAAAGTAAAATATGTATTCGTGATAACATTTATATATATCACTTAAAACATATTATGAGTAAATTAAATGTTACATTGATCTAAGGTTAATAGTATAAAGAATAGTAAGTAATAAACTCAATAATAGAATTCGTCATGCCTTATAAAACACTGTCTTTGATCTTTTTCGAGTTGCTGGAGACAAAAGAAAACTTTGTTTAAACTAGGATGTTTATCGTCAATTGCAAGTATGCATTTTCCATATATGTTACTGTGCGTCTCAATATATATATGAAGTCATTGAAAACTACAAATTAAATGTATACAATTCTAAGTCATGACTCAAACTCAATATATATATATATATGAAGTCACTGAAAACTACAGATTAAATATATACAATTCTAACTTCTAAGCCATGACTCAAACTCAATTAAGCATGCAAATCTAACTTAGGCACACTTAAACATTTTCAGATAGGCGTTACTTCCTCGTTTGCACTTTTTTTTTTTACTAGTATATTCCAGAAGATATTTGTTTAGTTAGAAGATATTAGATATTTTAGGAAACATATTTTAATTCAAAAGCTAAAATACGTTTAGCAAAATATCTAATGAACTATACATTTTTTATTTTATTTTTTTTTGTATTTTTGCTCAAGTCACATTAAGATAAAGTGGGAATCACTTTATATCTTTGCACACTAAATTTGACATCTCAACTAATTGTTTGATTTGTTGCTTTTACGTTCTATATCAAACTAAATATCGTGAAATATGCGAACAAAATCTCATATTGATAGTTGAAAGAAAAAAAGATAATATATATAAAGTGTAGAGATACACTTATAGTGTTGTGAGATGTTTTGAGAAAAACTTTGTAGACTGACGGATCCATATACAATGAATAATATCATAATATGTTAAGAGTACATTTGCATTGTTTGACCTAATAATTGGTATCATGTGGAACTTAATATCTTTGATGGAGAGATTGGTGGACGTGCGAATAAAGTCTATATTAATAGCCTGCGAATTTGACCACAAATGAATCGTATCACACTGGATTAAAATTGTATTTTTGATTATATTAACCCAACAAGTATCAGGGACAATCAATCATATATGCAATTTACTCTTAATAACCACAGAAAGAGCGCGCTCCCACCAATAAGAAAATGATTAAATAGATGTAAAAAATGTAGAAAATAATACGCCACATATTCGTTTTGGAATGGAGCAAGGCCAGCTAAACAAGGTTGGGGTCTAAAGCAAAATTTTATAATGAGGCCCTAATTTTTTCTAAAATGTGAGATTTTCTAACTTTTTTTAAATGCAAAACTCATATTTTTAGTTAACATATTTAAATTGAATAAATTCTAACGATAAATAAACAAAGAATATAAGTAGAATTGAAAAAAACATAGCACAACATTTTGGCAAGTTGAAATTAGGGGTGTCAAACGGGCCAGGCCAACCCGGAACCGGCCCTTCCATTTTAACCGGGTTGAGGGCCGGTTAAGGGCCGAATTTGACGTTATCCGGGCCGGACCGGGCCAAACAGTAAAAAAAATTAAAACCCACCCTAACTCGGCCCACTTAACCCAACCCGGTCAAACCTACCAAAACTCAGTCAAACCCATTTAAAAAATAAATAAATAAATCCAATATACACTATATACACTCCAATATACAATATATATTTTTTTAAAAATATATAAACAATTACACATATATACGTACCATTTAATATATAATTATATATGACTATACGTACTACTTTAAATAAAACATATGCTATAATAGTATAATATATATATATATATATATATATATATATACACACTACAATATATATATATATATATATATACTAATTTATAAAACATATACACATGTATACGTTAAATATATACTACTTTAGAAGATATATACACATATATATGCACCATTCAATATATATGTACTACTTTAAATAAAATATATACTACAATATACATATATATATATACAACTATATGTACATATATATAGTTACATACTAATTTATAAAACATATACACTTGTATACTTTAAAGATATACGTCTATAGAAGATACATACACATATATACGCACCATTCAATATATATGTACTACTTTAAAAAAAGTATATACTACAATATATATACTAATTTATAAAACATAAAGTAATGTATACGTTAAATATACACGTCTATAGAAGATCTATTCACATATATACACTCTATTCTATGTGTATGTAATACTTTAAATCAAATATACTATAATATATATACATTACAATATATATTTGTATAGTTATATACTAATTTATAAAACATATACACATGTATACGTTAAATATACACGTCTATAGAAGATCTATTCACATATATACACTCTATTCTATGTATACGCACCATTCAATGTATATATACTACTAGTTATAAAATATACTACATTATATATACATTACAATATATATATAGATATACTTATATACTAATTTATAAAACATATACACATGTATACGTTAAATATACACTTCTATAGAAGATATATACACGTGTATACGCACCATTCAATGTATATATACTACTACTTATAAAATATACTACATTATATATACATTACAATATATATAGATATACTTATATACTAATTTATAAAATATATACACATTTATACGTTAAATATACACTTCTATAGAAAATATATGCACAAATATACAAAACATATGCTACTTAATATAATAAATTAATAATATTTGGCAGTAAATTAATAATATATTATAAATAAGTTTTTAATTTAAAGTAGAAAACTAGAAATTCAATTTAAAATTTTAAATCGTTAAATGAAAAAAAAATAAAAAACAAGAACTAAGGAGTGAATGAATTTGGAGAATTTTATTGATTGCAAAATGATCCAAAATTTATAATTTATATGAATGAAAAATCTATAAATTATGCATCATTTTTTTCAACTCATTCATGTTAATATTAATGGAAACTTGCATGGGATAGTCAAACTCAACGGGGGCAAAACCATGCATTGGACTTGATTTTGCTGAGTTCTCCCGTGAAGTCATAATTTCTTCAAGTTTCAGCTCGTCTCTCTTTCCGCTCTAATCCAATCTCTGAGGCAAACTAGAACATTCATTGCATTGCTTCCCAATGAGTGTCGGTTGTCTCCAAGCTGCTGTCGTCCCTGACTAAAGGCGCTCTCTGATGCAACGGTTGACATTGGAACATTCAAGATATCTCTAGCTAATCTTGAAAACACAGGATATTGTGTTTCATTACTCCTCCACCAATCCAACGTGTTGATCCGTCGTCTGTCCTCTGGTGCAGTCCGAAGATAATATTTCAGCTCTTCCCGATAAGTTGATGTGTAAGTTCTCTCATCAACACTGTTCCAACAATTTAAATCATAAAACGAATCAGAAAAACCACTATGTGCCGGCCTTTTAGAAGATGATGGCTCCTCGAGAGGATGAGGAGCGACAGTTGGAGTGATATTTGTATGTACGGCTAAATCAAATAAATCAGCATAGTGATTATATAATTTTTCTATGTAATCCTTTGCATCAGTCGTAGCCGTCCACAAATCAGGTTGTACTTGTTCAGAATCATGGTTAGTATTTATTTCTAAGTTAGTATAAGTAAGAGTACTAAACTGACACATATGATTATATTTCATGCACTGATTTAGCATAGCACCAACCAAGTAAATAGGGGGAATCGGGAAAAAATATTTTTTAAATTTCGTAAACATGGCGCCAACAGCTTCTTCATAACCTTCTTTATTTTTATATTCTTTGAGCAAACCAGAAATATCGGTTATATATGCCAAAATATTACAAACAGTAGGATAATAAGCACCGAAAAATTCAACCGTAGCTACATAAAATTTTTCTAAAAACTTAACAAGATCATTAATTACAACCCAATCAGAATTATGTAGCATGCAATTAGTAGAATCAGCAAATGAACTGCAATGTTGGTTAAAAGCTAGTGTAATAGGAATTCTATATTTATAACAAGTTTTTAAAAATTCATACGTAGAATTCCATCTAGTATCAATTTCCTCAGGCATCAAAATCGGTGTAAATCCATTTTCTTGACACTTAACTTTAAATTCTCTAATTCTCGATCTACGATTATTTCCTTGAATAAAACCAACGGCAAGACGAATTTTTTCAATATAAAGCTAAAAAAAGTCAAGACCATCTTTTATAATTAAATTATATATATGACATGCACACTTAATATGAAAAATTTCAAGCAAGAGCGGAGATAGCGTAGATTTTATTTTTGTTATAGCAGTCTTGTTGTTAGAAGCATTATCAAAAGCAATACATAAAATTTTATTTTTGATACCATAATATCCGATAATTTTAACAATAGAATCAGTAATAAATTGTCCAGTATATTTACGATCTTCATCATATAAAAAGCAAGAATACGTTTTTGCATCACGAAATTACTATCCATCCAATGACAAGTAACAGTTAAATAATCATTTTTATTTACAGCACGACCAAGATCAGAAGTTAGGGACAATCTAAATTGAATATTTTTTAACAATGCTAATAAATAAAAACAATATTGTGAATGGAGTCTAAAAATATCAGACCGACAAGTAGTTTTAGGAATACCATTAAACATAGGATTATAAATTGCTTGTATATAACGAATAAAGGCATCAGAAGAAGGAAAACTAAAAGGCAAACAACCCACAGCTACCATTTTAGTTATTTCTTCCCTGTCCCTCAATTTATTATACTTTTTCGCTACGTGACCGGTTGCTGGGTCCATTCTAGTTTGCGTTGACCCACCAACTTCCCCACCACCTTTTGCAATATTTAACTCTCTTTTGTGATCTTCAGCTACATGTTTCATTAACGTACCCGTATCCCCTTGCTTGCCTCCACTTCTATGCTTATATATTTGTTGACAAATATAGCATTGCACCTCAATATCTGATATACGTTCAAAAAAGTGTCATGCAATACTAGTTCTTTTACGAGGTTTTGGGGCACTGGGAGGATGGGAAGGGAGATTAACTGATTCAGATCTAACGTTAGCCTCTCCTACTGCGGGTGTCTCAGCAATATTTTCATTATCTTCGTCTAAATTAACCGCATCTACTTCATTTTCTTCTTCTATACCATAATTTTTTCGAGCTTCTACATAATCCATATCGTGAGCACCTACACCTATTTCTTCCTCAAAAGGTGTACCAAGCGGTACCGGAGGCGAAGGCACACGGGTATATCTACTACTTGAACTACCTCCACCGCTAGTAATTCGCCTTTTAATACCACTACCGCTTTCGGGACAAAAAATTTTAACACCTTTAGTAGCAAGGTTTCTTAATTTATCCATAATATAAATTAAATTAAACTAAAAATATTCAAAATACACAAATATAATAAAATTAAATATTAAACAATTAATACAATAAATAAAAATTAAACGTAAGAGATGGAACGACAATACCAAATTTTGAAAGTATCCAAAGATTGCGACTTTAGAAACTTCCGTTCGTACTTTGTAAACGAAAAATTAAAAAAATTAAAGTGAACACTTTAAGAAATTAAATATATTGAATATTTGAGAATTGAGAATTGAGATTTGAGAGAGAATGAGATTTGAGAGAGTGAAAAATTGTGTGAAAAATAATTTGAAGTTGCAGGGTATTAATAGATTTTTTTGGGGGATTAAAAATATTTTTTAAAGTTTTTTTTTTTTTTTAATAAATGGGCCCAAACTAGCCGTTTGGACCCAAAAACGGCTATATAGCCGTTGGGCCAACGGCTAGTTTGGCCCAAAATCCAAAATATCTTTTTTTTTTTAATTTTTTCGGGCCGGACCAAGCTGGTTAACCGGCGGGCCTGGACCGAGCTTGGTCCGGGCCGGTTAACTGGCGGGCCTGGACTGGGCTTGGTTCGGGCCGGATTAGCCGGGCCCATTTTAACAAAATAACCGGCCCGAGACCCGGAACCCTAAAGCCCTAGGGCTTACCGGGCCGGGTCAAACCGAGCCGGGTTAGATACTAGGGCCGGGCTGGGCCGGGCTGGGCCGGATCGGCCCGGCCCACTTGACACCCCTAGTTGAAATACTAATAATGAAATAATGTTGCAATGCTTAATATAATGATTGATTGTTGCAATGCTTCAAATTTTGAAAAAGAAACACCATAAAATATTTTTGAGTTTTTTGTAAGCAGACTAGAGCAGTGAAAGGGAGGATAAAAAAGGATAAATATACAGGAAGTGTGATTAATGTTAGTTGTTTTTTTAGAAGGCAAAATGGCTCAGTGGGCCTCTGTACTGGGTCGGTTTTGTAAGTTGGACACTTCTACTTACATGTTTGTCATCTGGACCCTGAACCCATTAAAAAGCTATATTTTACATTCTTTGACCGTTGATCGAGCCTACGTGGCATTGAAATTGCTGAGTAGGATGAAAAGCGTGAAGGCACTCACCTAAGGTGCGAGTGGAGATCAATTTTTGATAAATTTTACATTAAAATAATTTAAAAAAAAATTAAAAAGGCCACTCAACTTTTTTTTTAATTTTTTTAATTCAGAAATATTTTTAAAAATTAAAAAATCCCCCCTTCCCCACCCCCTCCCCCGTCCAGCTATCCCCCACCCCACCCCCTCCCCCATTGACCCCAACCCCCTCTCCCCCACTTCTCACCCCACCCCACCCCCCGTCCCAACACCCCCACCTTACCCCCAACCCCATCCCAACACCCTCACCCCACCCCAACCCCGTTCCTAGTACCCCCCACCCCACCCCGTCCCATCCCAACACCCCCACCCTACCCCAGCCCCATTCCCAGCACCCCCACTCCACCCCAGCCCCGTCCCAACACCCCCAACCCACCCCAACCCCGTTCCCAGCACCCCCACCCCACCCAGCCCCATTCCCAGCACCCCCCCCCCTCCCACCCACCCCGTCCCTAGTACCCCCCACCCCCCTTCCCCCCACCCCCACCCTACCCCAACCTTATTTCCATCCCCCCTCTCCCCCCAATTCAAATTTTATTTTATTTTTTAAAATTTTCCTCTCAATTCAAATTTTTTCATATTTTGGGGATTAAATTTAAATTGAATTGAAAGTGAGTGATAGTGGATATTGAAAAATTAGTGAATTTAATGAATAATCTTGAAAAAACTTAAAGTTTTTATGAATTTGTTAAAGATATTCAAATTTAAAAATCGAAAATTCATTATGTTTGTATATATGAATTTATAGTTAAAAATTTAAATTAGTTGGAGAAGAATTTTAATTATTTGAAATGAATTTGATGTTTAATTTGTGAGCTAAAATAAAAACATGATTATTCAAATTTTTCTACAATTTATAAATTTTTCTTATTTAATTAAATTAATTTTAATATTTAATTTGTTATGTAACATTTTAAAAATCACTTGGAATTTTATGAAATGCTTGAAGATGACGTGGCAGATGACGTGGAAGAGTATGTTACACTCTCCAAAAAAGTGTTTAAAATGTTTTTTTTTTGGTGAGCGATTTTGCCTTTTTAGAATATAAATGAGGTGACAAAATAGGCACCAAGTAAAAGAATAGTACTATAATTACTCAAAATCTATTCCATTTCAGTATTTCACATTGTTGCAATGATCCCACATTAAAGGATAAAAACTTAGGTATTTTACTTTCTTTTCAAACGATTATCTTCAATTTTATCGATACATACTATTTTCTTAGAATGATATAACATATCTTCAGGAAAAAAAAGGCATTAATGACCTTATGGTTGAGCCGGCCTGAACGGAGGAAGCTCATACAGGAGGATCCACTTTTGACACATAACACAATCAACAAGTTCTGCTATTTGTTATTCCATATATAAATTTTCGGTAAAAAAAACAGACTATTCGATATTTTTCTTATGGTCATGCAGAAACTTATATATCTACCTTCACACATCATTTAAGAATTTCACTGCTAATTAGAAAAGAAATGAAAAAGAAAAACCTTAATTAGCAGACAATATTACTTCCTTAACAATTCCTTGCACATCAATTCATCAAGCTTAAAGTAGTCCTTAATTTATTTTTTACATTAACAGTACAACTGCGCTCACACTTGGACGATTTAATAGCACACCACAGCTCACTAGTGGATGGACAGTATTATATTCTCCAAGATTTTCCATCTACAGCTCCAGCACCAAGACTACATATATTTGCAAAAATGAGAAATGAGAAAACAGTAGTAAATAATTGTGTTTACAAGACAACCGAATAAATTGAATGTAATTAATGCTATTTTTACTTACAGTCACTATCTGTTTTAATCCAGTGCTCCCTGTTTATTACTTCCTTCTTTGGAGAAAATTTTGTGCTTGCTTCACTAATTGCTCCAGAATTACCAGCCTTGCATGAGATATTGCTTGTCTCATTATCTTGTAGATTGTTCTCATTCACAGGATGAACTTTTCTGTGAAACATTTTAAGGACCTACATAAATATCAAAACTTAATTAGTTCCTCAACCACATTGATAGAAGTGGATCCAAAATTTATATTTATGGTTTCTGTGTTAGAGTGGTTTAGAGTCCCAAGTTGGTTAGGGAATGGTGGTCGTTTATTTATATAGACTTGGAATGGATTTGGGTCTAACTCAACCTCAAAAGCTAGCTCAAGAGGTGAGCATTACCCAAGTCCATATAAGCAAACTACCGGCAGTCCATTCCCTAATCAATGTGGGACTTTTTACCCACTCTAACAATACGTGAGTAAGGACAAAGCTATGGGGTCTGCTAACTTCAATTGTGGCTCCGCCCATGCTATAATTGACTTCATGTTTGTCCTGCTTTTTTTCAGTAAGCAGTTGGTTTTTTAACTAATAGAAATGATTAAACCCAGTTTTATTGCAAAATATGTTATTAGATATCAATAGAAAAAACTCAAGACTTATTCTAGTTTGCATACTGTTAAGATTTTGATGGGAAAATAAAAATGGAAAAACTAACATAAAAGAGAAAGCAAAAGAAAGGGGTGTAAATTTAAGCCTCCTATAATAATAAAAACCTTCTTCTGATAAGTACGTACAAGTCCAAAAATAGAACAATTCATCTTATATTCAAAGAAGGTTATCACATAAAGAAGGCTATCGAAAGTTGCTATATATTCTTAGTACATAGTCCATAAAATAAAGTTATTGAAAATACACCTCACAAGTACACGACGAGGTCCGAGGAAGGATCGGACCATAAGGGTTGATCTATTGTACGCAGCCTTACCGTGCATTTTTACAAGAGGCTGTTGTTCAAAGTTAAGTTCATAGGAAAGGTTTGCTCATACTGGACAATCATATAATTAACACTTGATACCAATCATGTATATATACTTGTCGAGATAGCGGGAGATTTAGTGCAGGACTACGCTTTTCTATTCAATTTTTGATAGCTCTTGACCTTAAATAACTTCTAACCTGAGGGAGTTTCCTCTTGCTTGAAACAGATCCAGTGACTTTTCCTTTAGAAGAATCTGTAGTAGAGCTCTTTGATTTGGAATGGAGATTCCGCAGCAACTTTTTCATGAAATGAGCTGCATGTTTTTTCTTGCCTTGTTTCTTCTCTTTTCCTTCATTTCCTACATCACAGACTTGAACTATGTTTTTCTTCTTAAAGAGCTCTTCTAGGAATGTTTTCTGTTGCTTTACCTGTTGAGGACGTGAGTAAGTAAATAAATGTATGCTCTTCGTAACTACTTAAGCTTTTAGATAAGATAGTCACGTAGTTCGGTATTGTATAACAGGAAACAAAAGGTTCTAGATTTGCCACTACTCATTATAAAAAATCAGGTCCTCGTGTGAGGGGTGTGCTAAAATTATAACTAAGTACTTATAATTTAATATTACCTCCTCCTCTATATCTGGCAGTTCAACTGAAGAGCCCAAGAGATATTTCTGGAGTGGACATTCCTCCATGTTACCACAACAGTCAGTAGGTCCTGTTTGGATGAGTTTGTCGTCACTGAGGGCAATGGTTCTTTCTGATGGCTCATAGGCAGCCTCATTCACTAATTTCTCTTCAAGAAACTTCTCAAGCTCATCATTTATGAACTTCAGTTCTTTCTCTGTTATGTCTGTTTCAACATACTCAAACGGCATGGGAAAAGTTGGAGTTGGAGGGTCCGTATTAGTTGTCTGATAGTTATTACCCAGAGTTCCAATTGCCAAAAAGCCAGGGAAGATTTCATCAAATTGCTCTTCTTGAAAGTCCATTTCCGCTCCATTGCTTTTAACCTCCTTGTGGGCAGAGAAACATGTCATGGAATTTCCTGAAAAGGTGACGACTCAGTATCAGCCTTTGGGGGGGGCTAAAGCCAAATTCAAACACCGCAAGCAAAGGAAGTTCAAATGACCTGAAAAGCTGATAAGATTACCTGCTATGGTAGTATTGTTTGCTGGCTCATTGCCTTTGTGCTTTAGTTTAGAGTGCATCCAACCTAGCAACTGCAAAGAAGGATAAAGTTAGAAAAGTTGCAAACTTATGAGTCTCCAAATATAGAATTAAGTAATGATCAGCCTCACCTTCATGTTGAACGATTATCTGGAGAGATGTTTGATCGAAAGAGTTGAGTTATCGCAGAAGAGATCAAGAATCTTAGTGGAGAAACTTGTACGTGTAAACGAAGGTTTTAATAGTGATGACAGATGGTAGTTGGAGTAAGAAATGATCAAAAGGAGAAATGACTAGTTTATCATTATCTTTCCTGAATAGGAAGCTGGCATCAACAGAGATCAGTGCATACAGAAAATTACAAGACAAAAGTTGGCATTTTGTGTTAAGGATTGTAGTGAGGAGTAACAAGTTGAGAAGAAGGGTTCCAGACCCACTGGTTGTAGATACTACATTGTGATATGGGCACACGTGTTTGAAAGTATGCTATTTGGTCCTTCTATATAGACTCCTGAATACTATGTCTGTCCTCTTGGTCTGCTTTCTCTGATAATGAACTGACATTATATGTGATTGGAATACGTTTAGGCACGTTATTCTACATCCTTCGAGATCGAGCAGAAAATGGCATAAACTGAATAATGTAGGAAATACTAGAAGATTATCTGACGGCCCTGATAAAGACACGCCTGGGACAAGAATATTTGTCTGTCATCCTCATATCCTGAATAGTCTTCAAAAGATAGCTTTTGATCTTAGGGAGTTTTTGATATAAAACCATGTTCCATGTTCTTATCTCAAAAATGATACTTATTTGATATTAAGACGTTGTTGAGTCATGTCTTTGCTGCATTGATTACCGTGATGATTTGACGCCGTTGTTGGAATTGCTTTAACTGGAAATACTGATGCTATTCTCCTTTGAAGGGGTACATATATATATATAACCAATTAAGGAAGATTATGAGTATTGCACCTAGATTACACTTGATAATTGACGTTATTGATTATCACGCTATAGGTGCTAGATTAGCCTTGATGTGGATTATGACGCTAGATTATGTTAAAATTGGTTTTGGGCCTAACTCAAGTAGGATTGCCCAAGTCATATAAGGAGACTAAAGACGCTTTCCTCTTCCAATGTGGGGATACTTAACAATCCCTCGCACGCCCAATATGGGGCCCACCATTGGTGAACAAATACTTTAAATGAGCTTGGCTTTGATACCATGTTAAAATTAATCTTGAGCCTAACTCACACTTCAAAAGCTAAATCATGAAAAAAAGGACTGCCAAGCCATATAAGGAGACCAAGGAACCTTTCGATGTGGGATACTTAACAGATTACACTTTATAATTGATAAGATTCACACCCTATTGGTGCTAGATTACACTTTATAATTGATAAGATTATGACTCTATTGGTGCTAGATTACACTTGACATATACATGGATTATGACTCTATTGGTGCTAGATTACAGTTGATGTGGATTATGACTTTATTGGATAGGTGAAAGTTGCTGGATGTATGGACAAAGTCTTACATTTAAAGTTGATAAGAAAAAAACATCACCTAGGTGAAGGGCCGGGGATGATATATACGAGTGGCACTCAATATGATCGTCACGACATTGTTGATATGCTTTGCTAAAAATAACGTTGTGCCTTTGAAATGAGGATAATAAAAGTGATTCAAATTACAAGTGATATCAATGTCGAAGTCATGAGTTCAATGTTGTTGCGTGTGGCAGGTGTTGGGGAATATTTGTTGGTCAGTAAGGCAAATATCTAGCCTATGTCAATGTCGGGGTGATGGGCGGGACGGTCATGTTTGGACATGGTAACTAGTTAATAAGAAGTTGATTCTTGTTAAAATGCTCTCATACTCGTAATGATTTTAACACTTTTTTGTAGAAATAGTGGGAGCTAGCTTATCTTGAACTTGAAGCGAGCAATACATGCTAAATTTAGGGTGTGATAATTTAAAGAAAAATGGCACAAGTATATTGGTTGTAAAGACAAGTGGGTATTACATCTTTTCTTCCTCAACACTCGGCACTGGTCTGTTGGGAAGAAATGAAAAGCGTGTTGTACTAATAGACCTGCTGGCCTTGTCAATAATTTTGTAGAAATAAAAATGGTGAGACAAGCTAAGGTTGAATTGGACCAAATTAATTAAAACCGTAAAAAGCCAAGGTAGTAGATGGGACCTCTTGAGACAACAGAGGACCTAGCAGAGGAGAGCGGATTCTCATTTTAAGCTAAATTACGTCCTGCTACAAGACATGCAGTTTGCTCTTTTTTTAGTCATACTTTGGAAGAGAGCTGTGCGCATCACAACAAAGGATACTGTGTTTGGTACCAACGAAAATCTTACTTATTTTTTTAGTGTTCGGTATATAACCAAAAAAAAAATTATTATCCCCATATCATTTATATGTAATTTAGGAAAACAGTAAAACACTATTGGGGGTGGAGAGGAGACAATGAACTTGGAAGAACTTGTTTTCCCTTTTTTCTATTGGGGAAACCCATTTTTATGGATTTTTTCCAAAAGAAATTGTTTTATTGTTCAATGGAAGTAAGAAGCAAATGACACTTAGCTAGCAATCTGGCAAAACGGCTATGCGGTGTGTGTGTGATATTTTGGTTGGAATATAACTGACTCCATTAATCATATAGACAAAATGAAGAGGGAGTTGTTCCACGAGGGTTATGTTTCGTCCACAGATCCCTAGCTAGTCCAACTAACCTCTACAAATATAACTAAAATATTTCTTTTGTTTTCTCTTCCTGATGCAATCTTGATTCTGGAATAGTACTCTTCCACCTTCACTTTGTTATTTTCTGCTCGTTTTTCAATGCTTATTCACTCTTTAAGAAATGCTGAAACCGAATGTTAGAATTAAGAAATAACAACTTTTACTTTATGATATATACCTTCAATAGGCAAATTATATATCGGCAAAATACGGGGTAGAAGTTGGGTATATAAGAATGCTCTTAGTGACGTATTTTAAAACTATATGTGCGATAGGTTTCACCCTAAACAGACAATATCATTAGTAGTTGGTTTGTTACACATGATATTAAAGACACTTTACATGCAATCTTGGACAATGACCAGATAAACTCCAGTATTTCACCGGTTTAATTAGGCAAATTCTATATCGACAAAATATGAGAAACATACTTTGTATATAAGAAAATAAATCTTAAACCGTATCGACACATTTTAAAATAGTGTGAATCTAAACTTAACAAAAAAAACATACATTGGTAGTAGGCTGAATCGTTTTATATTTGAATTTGTGCAGGATCGATCCCAGATGATAGAATTAAGCTGGACCCCTTCCAAGACTCATTGCCTGCAATGCTTACGTTAGAAATTAAAAAGGATACGAAGGTTATAAAGGAAAAGGACACAATTCAGTCCAAGTGATTTAATAAAATAAAATATACATTCATCAATTATGATTATGTGATAGTTATGCATGCTCAAATGCAGGTTATGGATTCATTAATTTAGTGTAAATATCCAATATACAGATAATCTTTTACCTCGGTACAAGGATAAAAATAAGGAAAAATAATACCTCTTCTAATTTTAGTGAGATTATTTTATTATTAATTTGTTTTAAAAAGAGCGACGTTTTTTTAACAATAACAAAGTCGGTATAATTTTATTATTGAGGAACTAAGAAGAATATTATATATGCAGACCTTATTTTTATCTTGTGAGATTAGAAAGCGTCTTTTCAACCGATCGTAAATTCAAAAAAAGATAATAAAAAAAAAAGCAGCAATAACAGACAGCCACAAGCCAACAATAGCACGATAAGAAACATGTTTTGATATTCATGGAAATTTCAGTGACATCTATGATGTACATATAATGATCATCCAACCAATTAACTCCTCTTTTTCTCTCTCTCTCCCTAGGTTCCTAGCTAGACCCACCTAGAAAAGGAAAAAAAAACAAGTTACCTCTTCTTTTCCTTTCTTGTTCATGCAAACCAGTTCCACCCTCCCTCCGTTCCATTTTAGTTGGACTTCTTTTTAAAAATATTTGTTTTAGTTTAACTGTTTCTTTGATGAAATCAAAAGTATTATATTCTTCCAATACTACCCTCAACATTACATGACTAAATAAAGTATATTTATTCAAATTTATTTTTTTAAATTATAATTAATAAGACTAATTTGATAAAATACATCCCTAATAAATACTTATTTTCTTAAGGAGAGTATCAAGTAAAAAAAGATCAACTATTTTAAAACCGAGGGAGTAATATGAACATTGGGGATTGGAGATTGATTGGGCAGTAGTTAGTGAACAATAATTGTACTAATTATGTTGACTAATACCCGATTAGAAAGCTAACCAACCGCAACACTTAACTAAGACATCATTGGTTGTAAATATTACATGGATCTGATATCAATATTATTTTATCAATTATTGGCATGTGAATAGACTGTGAAGCAATGTAAATTTCATCCTATAATGCTCAAGTAACATGGTATGCTGTGTAAAGTCATCCCTACAAAATATAAATAAGATTTAGTAAGTTTATATGTATTGAAGGAGCTCTAGCTTCTAAAAGTGAAATTTCAAGATATTGTTATAGAGTTTTAATTTATAAAAGTAACACTTTAAGACAACATTCCAAAATTTGGCATAAAGCTTTGACTTCATAGTTCAAACTTCTAATTTTTCTTGAAGCATTTTGCATATTTTAACTAGGATTAGTTTTACTCAAAATTATTTTTCTTATTAAAAAATAGTAGATGAATTTGAATAGTTTTCAAAAGGGCGGCTAATGTCGGTTAGCAATTGATCACTTATCCATTTTCCCATGACATTGGAAGCATTGGGCTATTGAATTGGTCCATGCTCTTAAACGGCTCAACAAAGCCCAAATTGCTTGCTTTTGTAGTGTGGGCCTAGAGGGCACTACCTTCTCCATCTCAAAATGCTGCTTCGGTTTGATGTGCCATTTTTGAGGTGCTTGTAGCCGTTTAAAAAAAAAAAAAAAAAAGGACACTCACAATAAGGGTGATTTACATAAATTCTTCAATGTTTAAGTGTTATTACATATTATCCTAACTATTTGATTAATTACATTATATTTCGATTTTTCAAAATTGTGATACATCTGTTTTAAGGAGATACATATGATACATTTAAAACTGACTAGATATTTCTATATAATAGAACCGTTGGTTTCGACCAGCTGCTTCATTATTTAGTATATTACCCTTAATTGCTCCGTAATTTATCATATTATCCCCTAATTAATTACTATAAGTCATTTATATATTAGAATTAATAATGTTTTTTATTATATTACCCCTAATTAATTATTATAAGTCATTTATATATTAAAATTAATAATATTTAATTAAAAAATAGATATTTATGTTGTTTGTTTCAACTATTTTAATCGTGAGTTTACTATATCATTCCTAATTAATTATTATAAGTCATTTATGTATTAAAAGATTAATAATATTTAATTAAAAAATAGATGACATGTCTGCTGCAGCTGCTTCAACTATAATTTTGCTAAATATCGCTCATAATTAATTATTATGAGTCGTCTAAGTGTTAAAAATTTAATAATACTTATTAAAAAAATAAAATAAACATAAAATGATAAATTAACTTTTGATCTATTAAATTAAGTTAACTTCCTTCAACCATGATTTTACCATGTCACCCTCTAATTAATTATTATGAGTCATTTATGTATTAAAAAATTCATAATATTTAATTAAAATATTGGTTTCGACATGGCTGCTTCAAAAGCTGCGCCATTATTTTACTATATCACCCCTAATTAATTATTATAAGTCATTTATGTATTAGTATGTTAATAGTATTTAATTAAAACAAGAAAGATATGCTTTTATGATATGTTTGTTGTAGCTGATTCAACCATAATTTTACTAAATATCGCTCATAATTAATTATGATGAATCATCTAAGTATTAAAAAATTAATAATATTTAATAAAATGATAAAATCGACAAATGATAAACTAACTCTTGATGTTTTAAATTAAGTTGGCGTCCTTCAACCTTGATTTTACTGTATAACTCCTAATTAATTATTGTAGGTCATTCATGCATTAAAAAAAAATTTAATTAAAAAAGAAAAACAGACATTTATAACATGTCTATTTCAGCTGCTTCAATTGTAATTTTACTAAATACCGCTCTTAATTAATCATCTAAGTATAAAAAAATTAATAATATTTAATAAAAAAAAGATAAAATAGACATAAAATGATAAGCAGGTAGCAGATCGACGTGTTTGTTTGTGTTGCCTACCTAGATACTTCCTTTTATATTTGTTTATTTTACTTTCAATTTTAACCTATTATATATTTGAGAATTACGTAAAAGTATTATAAATCATAATAATTAACAATTTAAAGTAATTAAAAAGACATAAAAAAAAAATTGTTGACTCTCTAAATTAATTACTGTCACGTAAATTGGAACAGAAGAAAAACTACTACAAATCACAACAATTAATAATTTAAAGTATTTTAAAAATATGTAAAAATTTTAGTTAACTCTCAAAAATTGTATCAATACCACATAAATTGAGATAGAGGGTATAACATACAATAGTTAAACTTGAAAATGTTTTGGCTGCCACCTCAATTCTAACTGTTGTTATATTTGGATATCTAGATCTGATAATATTGTGCACCCATATATAAGAATTTTTTAACTCGGTAGTGGTTTAAAACATTTCAATATCTGTATTTATAAGTGTTTTGTTTTTTAGAAGATGATCCAATACTTTGTTGTTAATTGAAGTATCTTTTGTTCCAAATTTTTGTATGAAATAATCCTATGAATATTAGTTCTACATCTTTTCTATATTTTTTAACAGGTCTCAATTTTATCATCAAACAATTAAAATAGCCCGATTACAGGATATATCACACTTTCTTATTATGTGAAAAAAATTATCTTATAAAACTTCACTCCTTAGCGAGTACTGTCAAATAGTTATTATTTAAAAAGTTATCATTTTAAATCAATGTACATTTATGTTTGTATCTCATCAATATCAAATTTTGATACTAAAAAATGTCTATAGTGTTGGGCTCGTGCTGACACGGGCCATGTACCTCTAGTTTATTTAAGAAAGTAACAGATTTTCTATTATTCTGTATAGCAAATCACGCACAATCAGTTACACCGTGAATTAATGAGATTCACAAAATCAGCATTACCCCCAATCAACTTTCAAATTACAAGCGAACAATCGAGTCAAATTGAGTTTCTTCCTTCTTCCTTGTGATACATTGGGTAAAAGTTCTTCCTTTTACCGTCGCTAGAACTTTCCTCATTCTCCGCTACCGGTCACTTTCCCCTGAAGTTTTCTTCGTACATAAATGCTAGAAATTTGCAGACAATTTCTGTGTCTAAGTGTGTACAGAGGGATGCTACGGTTAGGGTTTGTTCGAAATTGAAGGATTTAAAGGAGTTTTCGACTTTGAATTTAGAGAATAATTTGGGGGTTTATGCACTGTTCTCTGCTCATGTGCAGACTAGTACGACGCCGTCAACGGAAGTGAATGAAGAAGAGAAGGAGGAGAAGAGGAATTATTATTCGAATATGTGATACATATGAAATATGTGTGATACATTTGGTTGTATTTGTATAATTTTTTTAGATGAATTATCATTAATTTTATTATCGAGCATGACTACTATGATATTTTGACATAAGTTTGATACATAAATTTTAAGCCCCAAGTTTATATGTTGAGATTTTAAGAAAGATGATACTTTAAGCATCTTATGAGTTGATTATTTTAGTTTTAAAATAAAGCTTTGATCTTTTGATCCTCAGATAAGTATTGGAATCCACTTTACAAATTTATTATAGATTTTAGAAAGCAAAATAGCTTCATGTACAGATTTGTTCAGATAAATGCATAACTGGTTTTATAATAAACCCTTATGCGAGTTTTAAAGTGGATTTTCACGAGATGAGCATAACAAATTAAAGGGAGTAGTATTTAGCACCGAGTTGGGTATAATTCCAAGGTCTCATGTCCCAGAATTATGTGCCACCGTAGGTTGAGATTAAGTGCCCATAGTGGGCAGAGTTGTGATCACTTTAACTGAGGTTATACTCTCTGGCAAGAGTATGACACCTCTCCCAAACGTGAGGTTTCTTTATTAGGAGGACGAAGCGTTGGACTCCATGTAGCTTGCATGGTTTATGTCGGTTAGGAGAACCTCTCTGCTAGTAAAAGATATACAGCTTTATAGACAAAGTATTCTCCTTAATAGCAAAGCATAACAGAAAAGATTTTAGAAAACTAAGTGTAAAGACTCTCAGTTTACCCAGATTTTGCTTACAGAAATGATAATAGTTATAGATTTTAGCTTTTAGATTTCAGAGTGAGTCCTTTTACACTTAGACAATATGATTTAAAGGGAGAATACGAGTATAACTTTTTAGAACTAAATGTTATGGTTCACAAGATTTATAAAGTATGTTTTGCCTCTCGTTGCTACATATTTCATTATTTCAGATATTCCAGCTCACGTGAGTCATTTACATTTAGCATGCATTGTTTTTATAAATGATGATTATGAGATGATATTTTACTTATGCATATCACCCCCATATACTCAGTACATCCATAAAGTACTGATCCACACATAAGTTTATGTGCTACATTCTCTCATAATGTAGGTTCAGGTGCTCAGTATCAGCAGCGTGAGTAGTTCGAGCATCTACATCTACATCTCAGTTGGTGAGCCCTCATAGTTCGGGGACTTATCATTGATTTTATTATCGAGCATGACTACTATGATATTTTGACATAAGTTTGATACATAGGTTTTAAGCCCCAAGTTTATATGTTGAGATTTTGAGAAAGATAATGCTTTAAGCATCTTATGAGTTGATTATTTTAGTTTTAAAATAAAGCTTTGATCTTTTGATCCTCAGATAAGAATTGGAATCCACTTTACAGATTTATTACAGATTTTAGAAAGCAAAATAGCTTCATGTACAGATTTATTCAGATAAATGCATAATTGGTTTTATAATAAACCCTTATGCGAGTTTTAAAATTAAAATAGCCCGACTACAAGACATATCACACTTTCTTATTATGTGAAAAAAATTATCTTATAAAACTTCACTCCATAGCGAGTACCGTCAAATAGTTATTACTTAAAAAGTTATCATTTTAAATCAATGTACATTTATGTTTGTATCTCATCAATATCAAATTTTGATACTAAAAAATGTCTATAGTGTTGGGCCCGTGCTGACACGGGCCATGCACCTCTAGTTTATTTAAGAAAGTAACAAATTCTCCATTATTCTGTAGAGCAAATCACGCATAATCAGTTACATAGTGAATTAATGAGATTCATAAAATCAGCATTACCCCCAATCAACTTTCAAATTACAAGCGAACAATCGAGTCAAATTGAGTTTCTTCCTTCTTCCGTGTGATACATTGGGTAAAAGTTCTTTTTTTTACCGTCGCTAGAAATTTCCTCATTCTCCGCTACTGGTCACTTTCTCCTGAAGTTTTCTTCGTACATAAACGCTAGAAATTTGCGGACTATTTCTGTGTCTAAGTGTGTACAGAGGGATGCTACGGTTAGGGTTTGTTCGAAATTGAAGGATTTAAAGGAGTTTTCGACTTTGAATTTAGAGAATAATTTGGGAGTTTATGCACAGTTCTCTGGTCATGTGCAGACTAGTACGACGCCGTCAACGGAAGTGAATGAAGAAGAGAAGGAGGAGAAGAGGAATTATTATTCGAACACGTGATACATATGAAATATGTGTGATACATTTGGTTGTATTTGTATAACTTTTTTTCAAAATTAGATATTCAGTACATATGATACATTTAGCATACTTGACATATATAAGTCGAAGTTTGAAATTTTTTGTTTATATTTAAAGAGTGTGAGTTTGTAATTTATATGATTCATATTAAATGTTTATGAAAGTTTTGTGATTCATATTAATATTGTTTGCATTAGTTTTAAGAGGTTATTTGATATATTAGTGATACATTTTTATAGTTGAAATAAATGTGCTCAGAAAAACACAATTTAAAAGGTGATTCATTTATTCATATGTTAAATGTATCACCCATTTATAAATGAATCAAAAAATATAATAGATATAGAAACATTTAGGACATATGTATCACCAATAATCTGACCGCAAATGTATCACTCGCACATTGTTAATAAAACGTATCACCAATAATCTAACAACAAAATGTATCACTCATACACTGTCAAAAAATATATCACCCATATACTGATAACAAAAGTAACTTTCATATGAATCACTATTATAATATGTAAATGTGTTCAGAAAATTAATATTTTTATATATGTATCAAGAGGATTAACGAAATCCATGCACAACTTGTATCTGCGTTGAAGTAACAGAAATTAATATTTCTATATATGTATCTGTGTTGTTTAATATTAACTCTATTTAAACAATTAACTCACCTTTTTGAAATAACTAAAAAAAAAATTAAATTAATGTAGTACATTGACGATTTGAAGAAGATGGAGTAATGGAGATGGAAGATGTTTTAACTAATGATAATTTGGGAGAGATTTTAGGAAAGTAAATCTTTAGAAAAAGAAAAACAACTTAGAGATGAAAGATGTCTTGATTGATTATAATTTGGGAGAGATTTTAGAGAAGGAAATCTTTGAAAAAAAAAAATAGCTTGCATGAGTTAATAGTGGAGTAAAAATAGGATACAGAGTTTTATTGATATGTATTAAGAGTAAAGTTGAAAACCGAAATTTTATGTAAAATTTAAAAAGGTAAGGGATATTGGGTAATATAGTCTCTTAAGTTTGGATTTTGTGTAATTTATCCTAAAAATAAATTGCCAGCATTTGATCAATTTGTCACATTATGGTCAGTCGGCCAAATTAATACTCCTTGCGTTCCGCAATAAGTTAATTATTGAAGTATTTTTTAGTGTTCAAAATAATTGAATTGTTCACAATGCAAGATAGGTGTTGAATTATTTTTTTAAAATTTATTCTTCATTAATTAAAATTTTGATTGAGTTTCAAAGACTTTATATTAGCAGCTTTCTTGTGTCCCCCATTAATTGAAGGAGTACTTTATATTATTAGTTTTTAAGTACTTCAATTAAAAGCTTAGCAACTTAGTAGTTAGAAATACTCCCTCCATTAATTGAAGGAATACTTTATACCTTTCCATTTTCTCATTCGTCGTTCTATCAATTTTGAAGGAAAAAAATAATAAGCAAGAGTTATAAGAGATTTTAGAGTATGAATTTTGATCTTGAATATTCGGTTGAAATAGTTCACGATACTATCAAAAAACTCATTTGTATTATACTCAAATGAAATATTTAGATCAAATGGTATTATAGTCATGTTAAGAATCATATTGAAGGTAAACTTTTCTAATAGAATAAATTTAGAGGGAAATGAAAATTTTTAATTTAGCTATATCTAAATTTTTAAGTTATTTTTCCTCCAAAAATTCATTAGGAATACCAAATTTTTAAGATTGAATGGACTAAAAATTTGACCTCCAAAAGCTAACGTATGTAGAGGGAGTAATATGTTTAGTAGTAGTAATTCCAAGAGTCTTTTATTGAATTTTGTATTAAAAATAAATGAATTAATTAAATGTGTATTGAGAGTAATGTGTCATTATTAAGATTTTGAAATTTGAAAAGGGTAACAATGAAAAAACATGATAAATTTATGTCTTTGTTTTTTTCTTAACATGGGTGTCAAAATCCAACAATTCACTTATTATGGAACGGAGGGAGTAGCATGTAATAGCCATTGGGATACTTTGGCACTTTCATGCATATACAGTTTTTATACCAAATTGATACAACACTTATATCATATTGATATACTTTTTCAAAAGAGACGAAACCTATGCATACATATACAGTTTCTATACGAAATTAATACACTGCTTATACCACATTAATATACTTTTTCAAAAGAGAAGGAACCTACTCATGCATATACAATTTCTATACCAAATTGATATAGTGCTTATACCACTTTGATATATTTTTATTTTTTAGAAGACGTAGTAGTGAAATAAAAAAATGAAAAAATTGAAAAAAAAATTCAAAAGAAAAATGGACGTCGTCTTTTTTTTTTTTTTTTTTTCTAAAATGGAACAACAATTTTTATTTTTTTTTAAAAGGCAAAGCCTACAATGAAATGGCTAAAAATAGGAATTAGTGTAGTGGCTACTTACAAGTAATTAATTTTGGGTGACTATTATGATGAAATTATTTTAGAGTGAAGTGTTATTTTTATCCCTTTTTCCTTATAATAATAATAATAATAATAATAATAATAATAATAATAATAATAATAATATAGAGAGAGAACTTCTAAAATGATAAATATTTTTAGTAAGACCGATAAGTATATTGATACAAAGAAAATCTCTTTTTATGTGATTTTCCTCTAAGTGGTAGTTTGGTAGGAGGGATAAGGCCTAAGGGATAACTAATCCCGGGATTCATTTTAGGAAGAATTTATCTCATGTTTGATTGAGATAAAATGCACGAGATAACTTATTTCGAAACTATAGTGGAATTTTATTCCTTCTTGGTGGTGGGATAACTAATCCCGAGATAGCTAATTCTGAGATAATTAATCCCAAGATAATTTATTTTCCAACCAAATGACCCCTATATATTTCGAGATAACTTATTTTCCAATCAAACGATCCCCAAATTTCTAGTTTGGGACTTAACAATTTTAACAATTTCACAAGCTTCTATTCATATATTTCGAGTAAAGAATAGTCATAAAATCAATATGCAGGGATGTACCTCAAGGATCAATAAAGTGAATGAAAATTTTAAAAATCAGTTCAATTTCAATTAAAGAAAAATATACTACACTAGATAATTATTGGGAAAAGGACATGGGCCGTTCATTTTTAAAAAAAAATGACCCACATTTGAAAAGATGGATATGGGTTGTCCAGTCGGCTAAACTAATTTCATTGTTTAGTCATTTGGCCCAATTGGTCACATGCAGTCTTTATACTCAATTGATACACTTTTATACCAAATTGATACAATTTTATACTATATTGATACACTTTTTAAAAAGAGAAGGGAAATTCTATGCAAGCACATGCAGTCCCTATACCCAATTGATACTCTTTTATACCACATTAATACATTTTTGTACCACATTGATACACTTGCAGTGTCCATATACTTAATTGATACTCTCTTATATTAGATTGGTACACGTAGAATGCATGTAGAAACTAGATAGAGTCGTATAAAATATGTATCTAAATAATAATTGTAGTTAAAAATTGTATAGAATGTGTATAAAAATGCTATAATTATTATATAGAATATGTATATATATAGAAACTGTATCGTTATTATATATAAATATATATCTTTGACAATTGTTATTAAAAGTATATGGTATTGTATTTTATTGTACTAGTTTAGGATACGTGCGTTGCACGTGTATCAATGTTAATTAAGAATAAATATGTATAAAAAATAAATTATTTTGTGTTCTTTATTTTATTAAGTGCAATAATTTCAAAAAAATATAACGTATAATTTTAAAGATAAGAAAGTGTAGTTAATTAAAGAGGAATATGATAAGTGATCGTCAGACTAATAATTAAGGAGCAAAATTAGATGTAGCCAAAAATATATTTTCTATATAAATTTATTCTACGTAATATCTTTTATAAGTTGAGATATTTCAAATTAATGACAATCAAAGTTTATATTATAAATATCTTAAGAAATTTTTTAAAATATTATAAATATTTAATTTTAGATTATAACTTAAATCAAACATAAAATAGATTTCCTTGAGGAGAAATGATCCTCGCACATAGATACAATTCTTGTTAGTTTAATAATTTACTTAAGAGCTACTCAATGAATTGGTTTTTCAATTTGGTGAACGTACTCATTTATATATGCCACCTAATTTTAATTTTAAACGGCTTCAATGTTTTAGATTTTAGGTATCATAAAGTAGATTTTCTAGGAGTTAAATTATTTATAAGTACAATTTTATTTAGCATGGAGTACACATTTCAAATCACAAGAAAGTATACAACTATAAATTTATAACCTCTTCAATATTAATGCTTATTTATCATTTGTTAGAACAAAATAAATTCACATGAAAATCGCTAATGAATTACTCACTAACAACTCAATATTTAAAACACCTTTTGTTTAGCTTTTTCCTCGTCTCTCTAAGAAGGCATCCCTATATAATCTATATTTTTGAGAATAAAATTATATGATGCATTCAAAATAAATAACTGAATGAAGAAAACAATAATAAGAGATTAAAATAACAATATAATTATTTTAATGTCTATTTGTACTATAAAAATGTCAAGAGACTTCTCAACCAAAAAAGAGACTAACAAATATTTTAGCAAATTTTCTATATATTCATATAATTTAATAATTCTTTTTCAATACAATTCTTTAATGTCTATTTGTACTATAAAAATGTCAAGAGACTCATCAACCAAAAAAGTGACTAACAAATATTTTAGCAAATTTTCTATATATTCATATCATTTAATAATTCTTTTTCATAAAACTTCATTCAATTGATCTATTTATTTTTATAAAAAGTTCAACCGATTTTTATGAAAAAAGGCAAGGCTCTAATATACTGTATGTGTTTTGCACGTGTATTTTATATTAATAAATAAAACTACACATGAGAGAACAGGTTATTAAAAAATAGCAATTGATATAAAAATAAATATATATTTTTCGGATTAACAGGTATTTTCATTAGTCAAAGTGAATCGTTACATATCCAGGTAGAAGCTGACCATCGACCACCTCATTTGTTTTTCTAGGGCCTATTCAAGTTATCTATACAACTAACGGAGCCATAATCCTTTTACAATAAGTATCAATTCTACTTCTCCTAAGGAAAATAGTTCAGCAGTTGCAGCTTTTCCTTCCAAGAAGCTTTGTTCCCCTGAATGTGCAGGTGCATCGCTATTTCATGGCATGTTTTAGTTGCATCACTTCTGCCATTCTAGAACCTCGTCTTGTTTCTGTCTTTCCAAATGTTGTATATTGCCATTGCAAACGCACTGCATAGCATCGCAACTTTCTTCTTTGCTATCTTGCATATCCATTTTACCTCTTGATGCCATGTACCTATTACTCTGTGTGCTCTCATTCATATGAGTATTCCGGTCTAGATTTGCTTACTGTAAGGGCATCTAAAAAATAGGTGTAATGTTTCTACCTCTTGATCACAAAAAACACAGTTCCTAGGAACTTGCACCTCCATCTTTTGAAGTCTATCAACTGTACATAATCTCTCTTGTATTGCAAGCCACAGATGGAATTTGTATCGAGGATGCACTCTCTTATGGAGTGTGATGTTCTTCCATACCACCCTTGGGAATTGAGGCTGGAGTGCTAGATAAGCTTTCTTGATCTTGAATTTGTTACCTTGAATCAGGCTTCTCAAGGTTTGAGTTACACTCCCCTGGTAGCATTTCTGTAACATGATCTATTTACCACTGTCTATGATCTTTTGCATCACCCAAGTTGCATTCTTAGGATTTGTCAGGTTCTCGAGTTTGATGTTCTTCATATAGTAGTAGTGTACCCATCTAATCCATAATGTATCTTTTTTCATTGAGATAGCCCACATTATATCTATTTAAATGATATTAATAAAAATTGTATCTCAAATATATTATTATTTATTGTATGCCGCTTGATTTTTTGCCAGATGATTTGTTGGTTACCCTACATACTTTAAATGAAGATAAAAATAATAATTAAATACATTAAATGAAGAAAAACCTAATAATCTAATAGTAGCAGATTTCAAATTCCAAACAAATCAATAAAAAATGAGAAGATATCAACAAACAATAGATTTTATATATCCCTTCTTAAAGTATAATCTACTACTTAGATTAAACCCATAATAGTGTTATCTTTAGCCTAGTTTGTAAAGTCTTGAGTACTTCTGTCTTGTCATCTTCGATAATTAGTTTGTAGGCTCTGCTAGATAATAAGAAATATAAGTCTCCATATATATCAAAACAACAACAAGCCAAAGCAATAATAAAGAAATAGTTAAACCATCGAGGAATCAAATGCAGGGTTTATGGCAATCAGTATAAAGCTTCTATTACATTCACTTCCATGAGAACACACAACTGCGACTTTGACAACCTAAAGATTTACATCTAAAACAATGTATGTGATATCAGTTTCAACAATCAACCTCCTTACCAAAAGAAGAAGGGTTGGCCAACATCAGTTTTACACCATTTTTCATAATACATATGCAGGCTATGCCCATACCGATGGCGTGGATCGATCTACAGTTAACATAATACATAGATCAAATATCATATCTCATTAATAAATAACAATATACCTAGTTTAGATGATTGTACGCAGACCTTACCCCTACCTCAGAAGTAGAGAGGTTGTTTTCGATAGACCCACGACTCAAGAAAAACATTCAAAGCCGTCCAGAAAATGAAATAATGAAACAACAGATTGTAACAAAATAGTACTACAGTAAAACAATATGATAGTCCAATTACAAGAACCATATCTCATTAATTATGTATATTCAAATAAAGAAAGAGTGGAAGATGGAGTAAAAGAGGCAGACTTACAGCCTCAATCCAGTGTTGAGAAGCTAATATCTGAGCTTCAACATCTTTAGACAAATGCTTACCAACCTGGACAAAATGTATATTCAATTAGTGCTTGTTTATTAGTGGATTCTAATAGATTCTCAAGGTACTGATGGTCGCATGGACTTATATTAAAATAAGTAGACCAAAACGCAAAAGAATCTATTATACCTAAAATAACTTGATGAAGAAGTTTCTAGCCCTGAGCGATGAAAAGCCTGCTCAGGTTGTGTAGGGGCAAAACAACAAGCTTAGTCCCTTGCTATCAAAGTTTTTACTATCAATTGCAGATAATGTATAATTCATATATTGATTTTTAAATCTAAATCTCAATTAATAATTGTCTTCAAGAATACATGATAGTTTATTATCAAACTTCAAGAACACTTAAAAATTTAAGAAAATTCTATCCCAACTCACAAGCAATTTATTACTTCAAATATAGATACTATCAAGATTTCAATTCATAAATAAATAAATCTAGACCTAAATTAGCTTAAAAAACAAACTAATATTTTATAAAAGTTAATTCAAATCACAAATAAATTTATCTCTTGAAACATAGATACTATCAATATTTTAATTCGTAAAAAAAAAAAAGAAATCAAAACCTAAATTAGCTTCAAGAGCATACTATTTTTTTTTTTGGAAAACTTACCTCAAATCACAAGAATAATTGATATCAATAAAGTAAAGAGCATTGTGTAAACCTGTGGGGTGTAGCTTGTTTTCAACCACTTCAACAATATTCTCAATGAACTTTGCCTCATGTCTGCAAGTTCAGATTAAATTTGAATGCCATCAAATCTGAATTGAAGCGCTAAAAAGATGTGGTGATACTAAACAGAAATATATTATAGAGAAGTATTCTAGAAAATTGAAAAAGAAAAATATATACTGAAATACATACAGGTGATAATATTCAAATATTTGCAATTATCAGGATAACAAAGACCTAAAATATTCTTTATCATAGAATCCCACAAGCGGAATTTATCTTTAGGGCATCAAAAAAATATCTCTAACCTTAACACAAAAAAATTTCAAAATCGGATTGAATGTTCATCTATCATCTGTAAATTACAAAATAACAATACAATTATAGAGATGTTGGAAAAATTACGATTAAAACTAACCTTTATACAAAAATTTCTCAAAACTTTATCGAACATTCATCTACCACCTGTATTAAAAATTGACATTAACAAATAGTAAGAAAGCAAACACTACAACAAAATAGATAATAGAACAATATGATTAAAACTAATAAAAATCACAATTTTAAAGCAAATAGAAAAAAATAGCTAAAAGAATATCTTTACCACCAAAAATTCTATACCCCGCAAAAACATAGGAAAAACATGACAATGGAATTAAGTTGAAGTTAAGGAACAATTTATGATGGAAAAAGGTGAACAATATTATATAGGTCTTTATCAAGCTCTATAATTGTAGTTTTCATATGGACAATCTGACATGAATGAACTTTGCAAGCTATTGTGCCGAAAGTGTTAGGAATTAAAGGATAACATTTAATCGAGTGGCTGACAAGATAATAGGTTTTTATCAAAAGTGATAAATATGATGTTTAAAAAATCTCTAGGTTTGTTAATCTTTTACGTTGTTGTACCAATGAACGCCAAAACTTGACTTAAATAGAATTAATTGTAGAGTTTTTCTTTAATTAACGTAAAATTTTAATCTTTTAATTAAGGTAAAGTTCTAATTGATTTAGAATCTTTAATTTTATAGAATTTTAATTTAATTAAATAATAATTGAAGGAAATATGAGAAAAGACAATTTTATCTATAGGAGAGTATTTTAACGAAGGGTAAAAAGTTCAAATCACTTTTCTAAGGGTCTTCACACTTTTAATATATTATAGATAAATAAGTAAAACTAAACAAATGGTATGTTATTTTAATAATGTTGGTGAATGCAAAATAATCTGAAAAAAAAAAAAACTTGAGAAGGAATTACATAATTTTTATCATAACAACTAAATAAAATTCGAAGCGCGTCAACTTACAAATGTTCTTTATATATAATGGTAGTAACTAGTAAGTACAAATCAAAACGCCTGCTCTATTTTATTTTTTTTTCCCAATAATAATTGTTCTACACATCGTTTGTGCTTCAGTAATTGCTATTGGAAGTGTAGTTGGATTCGTCAGGTTGGATGATATCACTTTAGAATTGAGGGGAATTTGTGGAACAGTGAAAATCTCACATGCGTCCATTTCTTAGTGGCTATTTAGCGGATTTTTAAATTTAGGTGCTAGTTTTGTGAAATTATTTTAATTTTAGGTGTTATTTTTATTCTTTTTTCCATAATTATTCCATGGGCCGGCCACTATGGTCATGAAACAAAAGATAAAACTTTAATTTGTCACATACAATACAATGTGTGGGAGTTAATTTGTTTACCAATCAACTACAGGGCTACGTAATATTGCAGGTCTGACCGGAGAATTGACATAATCCATGAACGGCTAGCAGTTTAAAATAGATTATAGTACAACTTACAAGTCGTTAAAAGAAGCCTATGACAACTAACAATGCATTTGAAAACAAACAAACGAAGCCTAACAAAGACAAATAATGTCTGTTGGGGATTTGAGAAGGCCCATAATTTTCGTTGATGCTGCAGGACGCGCTGAATCTGAATCATCATGTTACTCCTTCAGTCTATTTTTATAGCATTATTTATAAAACTTCGCTCAGTTAAATCAATCATGTTCAGATGACCAATCAAAACAAATAAATATATAAATAAAGAGTTAGTTAATATATTCCGTCAATTATAAAATTACACCTACTACCCAGTTTGTTCTTTGGGAATTGAGAACCCCCGTAAGTGTCTTGTTTGATTGTTGGAGTTTATTATTATGCTGGCTTGTGGGCTAAAATATCTTTGCATGTTGTAAGTAGAATAGTGTTAATTGGAATAAAAGGTTATCTCACGCAATTTGAAATAAAAAATAAAAAAAAACAAAGGGAACAAATTGATATGGAGTAATACAACACGTAAAATACAAATATATAAAAGTCGAAATGCCCTGAAAAGTAAGAAGGATTGAAGGTATTGTTTTGTCTGAACGTAACCTCCCTAATTTTTACAAACTTATTCCAACAAATGAATTGTTAGATTTTCAATCAAATAATCTAAAAAAGTGAGAGTATTTGCAAAGGCAATGTGTTATTTGCTCTCGGCACACTTAAGGAATAAAACTGATAAGATTTATTTTTGCTTTTGATAACAATTGTGCTTTGTGCTTGGATATTAGCTTGTGAAAATCATGATTATTACTATATGAAATATTGTTGTCTTTTTTTTTTGTTTCCCAAGTTATTCCCACAGCCGACAGCCACCATGCCAACTCTAGTGGTTACTGTTGTCTTTCATTAACACAAAAAATCATATGAATCTATAAGATCTAGAAATATAAAAATAAACATTTTTTTGTGTCTATATGGATTTTTTTTTTTAATTTAGCCTCCCCTATATGACTTCCCCCACTTTCCCAATCATAATCCCCTTTTATCCTATGCAATGTCCATTTTACCCTTATAATTTTAATCCTATATTTATGTAATACTCCTTTGTAATATACATAATATATATTGTTTAATCTAGGTATTTATAGAATTTATTTAAATTTATTAACATTAGAAGTAAAATAATAATTTTTATGAATTTGTCACAAAATTTAATGTTATTTTTTAAAATCGTCACTGCAATATTATATGTATTAAAGAGTCGTTTGGTGTGAGGTACAAAATATAATAATTTGGAGATAAAATTCAAGATTATTTTATCCTACGTTTAGTTAGAGATATTAGTTAGTTTCAAAATTATCATCCCACTATTTATATCAAGGTAATGAGATAAGTTATCACATATACATGCTTGTACAACTTATTTCGGGATAACTAATTCCGAAATAACTTGTTCCCAACCAAGCAACCCCTAAGTGTGTGTATATGTATGTACATGCACGTGCATATATTTTTTGTGTTTCACCACTCTCTTACTATTTTTGTTTCATATACTTGACTTTTGTTAACATGATACAATCCTTTAGAAAAATTTATTTAAAAGTATCTTTTACTGAATTAACCTTATTAGTAATGCTTTGAAACTTTAAATTTGTCTATACTACTACTTTATGTGGTTATTTAATACTAAGGGTAAAAAATAATATAATACAATTCTCTTGATTTCATAAATTGAACAAGTAAATTAAAACAACTATTTTTAGTATGAGCGGTAAGTGATAAGAAGCGAGTATTATCTATTACCTATATAAATAATTGTGATTGTCATTAATAGAGTATTGGGTAAATTATAATTTAAAATCTAAAAATATATAATATTTTAAAATCTGGCCTAATTTTTATTAATTATTTTGTATTTTATGCATTGAACTATATTTATAGAGTTTATATTACTTTTTATTTTCACTTGTAAAATAGATATTACAGTTTTGATTATATTAATAATACTAATTTCTTTATTATGCTAATTTATTTAATTATAGATCATCATTAACTTAAATATTTAATTAGTATTTCTCACTTTTTTCGCCTAGAAGATAATGTTCATTTTATATGAAGAATTTGTTTCATGATTTTTTAAAAAGTAGAAATATGATGATTTTAAAGAAGTAAAAAAGAAAAAGAAGAAAAAAAGTTGATGATGAAAGGACAGAATAGGCATTTAAAAAATTAAATTAAGATAAAAGGGGAGTACTACTTGTTGGGTTCGAAATCGAGAAGGCGTTATGCGAAAGCTTATAGTTTGCAAACCTTGAGATGATAAATCAGACGACAAAGAAAAAACATACTAAAAACATATTATTAATATTGCTTGATCAAACGACTTACATATTAAAAACTAATATAAAAAAGTATATAAAACTATTAGGACAAAATCTTTCCCTAAACAAAACTCTCAAACGATTGCATTGTAGATACTACTATGTTATTGTATAAAACAAGAGTCTTCTATTTATAGAGTTCCTATTCCTCCAAAGGTTTGCCAAATATGAAAAAAAATTATATTTTTCTTTTTAGGAAAAATAAAACTTAAATTTGGTAAGAAAATCAGGGCAAAAACCATAATAAATCTACTCTTTTTGGCTTAATTTTCTTCACTTGATCCGCTTTCTTCACATCACATGCATGAACTTGTTCTTGATATAATCTTCATAACTGCTGCTTGTCATGGTTAAAAATAAAGTTTAAACTATCATGATTAAAAATGGGTTACAAAAAATAATATTTTATTTTTATTTTTAAAGATGCAGCAACAGGAATGTTGAAATATGATTGAAACTTGTTCTCCATATGTAGTTGAACAAAATCTTCATTATCATCCAATTAATTGCAAGTTGATTAGAACCGTCTTGGACTTGCCTTCAACCTCGTTTTATCAAACCACTGGATCTTTGAACCGTAGGCTCTAATACCATTTGTTAGGTTCGAAATCGAGAGGGCATCATGCAAAAACTTATAGTTTGCAAACCTTGAGATTATAAATCAGACGACAAAGAAAAAAAACATATTAGTAATATGATTTGATCAAACGAGCTACATATTGAAAACTAATATAAAAAAAGTAAAGAAAATGGTCTATTACCCCCCAGCCTTTAGTCGAAATTCCAACTACATACTCAACCTTTACTGGAGTCCCATTACCTCTCTAAACATTTTTTTTTCGATATTTAGTAAACCCCCAATTGTTGACAAGACAATATAAATCAAATAAGAAGCCATGCGTGTATACACGTGCTAGGGCCCACTCCTATTTTTTTTTTTTATCAGTAATCATTTGAGAACAGTTGTTCCTCTTGGTTCTAGCCACCTGGACCTGAATTTACTTTGAGATGATGACAAATTTCATGCCTCACTGATCCAAACTGTTTTGCTTAAGAAATTCAAGGTCTTTTATTTGCATCTATATATTTGATTTCTTCAGTTCCATCTCCCACTCTCTTTGCTTTCTCTTTGACAATACTTTCTACCTTTTGCTGCCCGTTTGTAGGAAAGACGGCATTAAGCATGGTACTTAGCAGTTTTTCATCTTCTTCTTCCATCAGATCCCTTCCAAAGTACCACACATGTATAACGTCCATGGGGATTTTAGGTGTAGGAGGTCCCAATTTTGCTTGTTTCTCTCTTGCTTCATTCATCAATGCAATGAAGTTTTGCTCTTCAAATTCAATATCATTTGCTAAACTAAACCTTGCTACACCCTCTAAAATTTCCTCAGACTTGAGTAAACCAGCTCCCACTGCAGCTAACCAACAACACAGTAGCACCAAATCTAAATCACCACCAACTTTTTTTCCCCATCTTTTTCCGCCCAAATCACACCAGAAAATGATCTAAAACACCAAAATAGAGACGAAAACGTTGCCGAAATAACTCCGGCGAAATCACTTTTTAAATTCAAATCACCACTAGCTTCTTTTTTCCATCTTTTTTCAAATCACGTCAGAAAATGATTGAAAATACCAAAATAGCGACGAAAACGTTCGAAACAAACCATCTCTCCATAAATCCACCAGTTCCGTCGAAATCAATCGAAAAACAAACGGAACAGATCTATTCGAGTGTGAAATTCGATACGGATTGTTCTCGATCTCGTGAGTTTAGGTGTGGGTTATTGAAGAATAGAAATAAGTGTAGACAAGAGCCTGGTTTGTTCATTGTGAGATTAATTCGAGGTTGAAATTTAATTTGGCGTTGGAGATGAAGAATTATCGTTTTGATGAAGGATTATCAACCCAAAATGAGGCTAACAAAGAGAAGACCCTTCCTCTTATTTTCCAACAAAAACCAAAATAAAATAAAATTAGAAAAGACAATGTTATTTAATAATTAAAAATAATGATGTGTATTATACACGTGACACTTAAAATAATGATTTTGAACTGTTAATGCTTCAACTGACGCGCCTATTGAGGGTGTTCTCACCTCCCATGCCATGTCAGCAATTGGGGGTTTGCTAAATACCGAAAAAAAATGTTTAGGGGGTAATGGGACTCCAGTAAAGATTGAGTGCGTAGTTGAGATTTCGACTAAAGGTTGGAGGGGTAATAGACCATTTTCTCAAAAAAGTATAAAAAAAAATATTAGAAGAAAATCTCTCTCTAAACAAAACTCTTAAACGAGTACATTGTGGATGATACTGCGTTATTGTATGAGAAGGTAGTCCAAAACCTTTCCTCAAAAAGAGATTTGTTAAATATGAAAAAGTTTTATCTTTATTTTCAGAAAATTAAAAGTAATTATATTAATAATTTTTTATTTTTTTTTAAAGAAAAATAAAATTTGAACTTAGTAAGAAAATCATGCAAAAATTATAACACTACTATTGTTAAAAGTAATCACCGCTTTCGTAATTGTAAAATCAAACCCTTTAAATTTAATTATCAATCTACTGAAAAGATGATTTAGTGGTAGCTGGTAAGCATTTTTATCTCCACTTGAATCACGTGGAATTAACAGCGAAGCAACGTTGCTTCTTTTTTCATTCAAAATATAAAAAAGGGAAACCAGAAATGCTCCCACTTCCTTCACTTGTACTTTGTCCACTATTTTTTATTTTTCACTTTTATACATATCATTTTTTTATATTTTATTTTTAATATTACTCGCTTCATTTCTTTAAAAGTATTTTAGGCTGTATTTTTTTACTTTTGTATATTTAATTTTTTTAAAAATACTTTAATCATAATTTTTTTACTATGTCTGAATTTAAATTTACTTCAATCAACTTAGAATACAATAACAACAATAAATTCAATGTATTCCCATACAGTTGGGTCTAGAGAGGGTAAGATGTACGCAATTTATACTGTTTTTGATAGACCTTCGACTTAAGATAAAGAATAATAAATAAAGAAGAGGAAATTATATTAGCATATCATTAAAAAAAAAGGAAAAAATAAAATTTGTACTTTTGTGGCCAACCAAACAAACACCGTAAAACATTTTTCAGAAAATACTTTCCATCCACCAACCAAACATGAGAAAATAAGTACAAAATCAACTTATTTTTCATGAAAACATTTTATAGGAAAATATTTTCCATGAAAAACATTTTCCATCATACCAAAGACACCTTTACAACCTGTTTGGATGGTGGTTTCCCACGGTATGGTATGGTTACCATGGAAATCATGTTTGTTTCCATGATTTTCTAAAAATGGTGGTATGGTATGTTACTATTTCATGGTTATCAAATCATGGAATGAAGCAATTTATTGAACCACCAAATTAGTGGTGTGCTATGGCTTTCATTTTTCTTTTTCAACTATACCCTTATATAATTTTTTTTAATCCTATTTTATCCTTATCAACAAAATACATGCTAAGACTACGCATTTGTTAACAAGATCGGAAATTGCAAGATTTTCTGTTAACAATATAAAAATTCAAAGAGTGAGAAAAATGATCACAGTTATTTACTAGTAGTAGTTTTTAATGCCAATAAAAACTCAATTCAATAAAAAAAAAATTAAAAATTGAAATGGAGGAAAACTGAGTGAATGCAAAAAAAGCATGTACATGGAAAGTGAGTTTTGAACTCTAAGATACATACATGTATACCAATTGTTTTATTGATTGGAAAGTACTTCCCGATTGCATTAGTTTACGTTTGTCAAATCTTTGTTTAGCAAATACCCTTGTGAATTTGACGTCTTAAAAGGATCATCGGGTAGCTATGAGAAGCATCAAGAAAGAAAGGACAACTGGTTATGCTAGTACTGATATGAATAAAAGAGTTGATATCTCAAATGTATTACAATTAGGGGCATTTTAGTAAATTTACCTGTTACCGTACCATATCATACCATCAAATCAAATAAAAAATCTATTATTAAACTACAATGAATGATACAGTCCATTCAAACATGATACTGTACCATATCATATTATATCATACCATACATTATGAAATCATGGCAAACTACAGGCTGTTAGTGGTAACTGGTAAGCATTTTTATCTCCACTTGTATCACGTGGAATTAACAGCGAAGCAACGTTGCTTCTTTTTTCTTTCAAAATGCGAAAAAGGGAAACCAGAAATGCTCCCACTTCCTTCACTTATACTTTGTCCACTATTTTTGATTTTTCACTTTTATACATATATTTTTTATTCTTTTCTATATATTATTATTTTATTATATAGTATATAATAGAAGAGGTGGTTACCACCTCTTCATTTACTATATTACCTCAAATCATTTACTATATTCCATCTTAATTACTTCGTAATTTATTGTATTATTCCTAATTAATTATTACAAGTCATTTATATATTAAAATTAATAATATTTTTTTATTATATAACCCCTAATTAATTCTTATAATCCATTATATATTAGAATTAATTATATTTAATTATAACGTTTGTTTCAGCTGCTTTAACAGTATATTACACCCTAATTGTTCCGTAATTTATAATATTATCCCTAATTATTTATTACAAGTCATTTCTATGTTAGAATTAATAATATATTTTATTATATTACCCCTAATTAATTATTATAAGTTATTTATATATTAGAATTAATAATATTTAATTAAAAAATAGATATTTATAACGTTTGTTTCAGCTGCTTCAACCGTAATTTTACTATATCATCCCTAATTAATTATTATAAGTCATTTATGTATTAAAAAATTAATAATATTTAATTCAAAAAATAGATTACTATATTACCCCCTATCATTTCTATATTTACTATATTACCCCCAATCATTAACTATATTACACCCTAATTGCTCCGTAATTTACTATATTATCCCTAATTAATTGTTACAAGTCATTTATATATTAGAATTAATAATATTTTTTATTATATTACCCTTAATTAATTATTATAAGTCATTTTATATATTATATTTAATAATATTTAATTAAAAAATAGACATTAATAACGTTTGTTTCGGTTGCTTTAACAGTATAGTACACCCTAATTGCTCCGTGATTTACGATATTATCCCTAATTAATTATTATAAGTCATTTATATATTAGAATTAACAGTAATTTTTTATTATATTACCTCTAATTAATTATTATAAGTCATTTATATATTAGAATTAATAATATTTAATTAAAATTAGATATTTATAACGTTTGTTTCAGCTGCTTTAACCGTGATTTTACTATATCATCCCTAGTTAATTATTATAAGTCATTTATGTATTAAAAAATTAATAATATTTAATTCAAAAAAATTAGATTACTATATTACGCCCTACCATTTACTATATTTACTATATTACCCCAATTATTTACTATATTACACCCTAATTGCTCCGTAATTTACTATATTATTCCTAATTGATTATTACAAGTTATTTATACATTAGAATTAATAATATTTTTTTATTATACTACCTCTAATTAATTATTATAAGTCATTTATATATTAGAATTAATAATATTTAATTAAAAAATAGATATTTATAACGTTTGTTTCAACTGCTTTAACCGTATATTACACCTTAATTTCTCTGTGATTTACTATATTATCCCTAATTAATTATTATAATCATTTATATATTAGAATTAATAGTATTTTTTATTATATTACCCCTATTAATTATTATAAGTCATTTATATATTAGAATTAATAATATTTAATTAAAAAATAGATATTTATAACGTTTGTTTCAACTGCTTTAACTGTGATTTTACTATATCATCCCTAATTAATTCTTATTAGTCATTTATGTATTAAAAAATAATAATATTTAATTCAATAAAATAGATTATTATATTACCCCCTATCATTTACTATATTACCCATAATTTCTCCTGATTTACTATATTATCCCTAATTAATTATTATAAGTAATTTGTATATTAGAATTAATAATATTTTTTATTATATTATTATTAATTAATAATTATAAGTCATTTATATATTAGAATTAATAATATTTAATTAAAAAATAGAAATTTGTGACATTTGTTTGTACTGCTTTAACCGTGATTTTACTATATCATCCCTAATTAATTATTATAAGTCATTTATGTATTAAAAAATTAATAATATTTAATTCAAAAAATAGAAGACATGTCTGCCTATGTTACCCCTAATTGCTCTGTAATTTACTATATTACCCCTAATTAATTATTATAAGTCATTTATATATTAGAATTAATAATAATTTTTTTACTATATTACCCATAATTAATTATTATAAGTCATTTGATTTTGACCACTGCTTCGTCATTTATTATATTACCTTAATTGCTCTATGATTTACTATATTACCTCTAATTAATTATTATAAGTCATTGATATATTAGAATTAATAATATTTTTTATTATATTATTCCTAATTAATTATTATAAGTCATTCATATATTAGAATTAATAATATTTAATTAAAAAAATAGATATTTATGACATTTGTTTCAACTGTTTTAATCGTGATTTACTATATTATCCCTAATTAATTATTATAAGTCATTTATGTATTAAAAAATTAATAATATTTAATTAAAAAATAGATGACATGGCTGCCTATATTACTCTAATTGCTCTGTGATTTACTATATTACCCCTAGTTAATTATTATAAGTCATTTATATATTAGAATTAATAATATTTTTTTCTTATATTACCCTTAATTAATTATTATAAGTCATTTATATATTAGAATTAATAATATTTAATTTTAAAAATAGTTATTTATGACGTTTGTTTCAGCTGTTTTAATCGTGATTTTACTATATCATCCCTAATTAATTATTATAAGTTATTTATTTATTAAAAAATTAATAAATATTTAATTTAAAAAATGGATGACATGCATGCCTATATTACCCCTAATTGCTCCGTGATTTACTATATTAACCCTAATAAATTATAAGTCATTTATATATTATAATTAATAATATTTTTTATTATATTATTTCTAATTAATTATTGTAAGTCATTTATATATTAGAGTTAATAATATTTAATTAAATCAATGTACATTTATGTTTGTATCTCATCAATATCGTATTTTAGTGCTAAAATATATTCATAGTGTCGGATCCGTGCTGACACGGCCATGCAACTCTAGTATTCTTAGTATTACTCGCTTCATTTCTTTATAAGCATTTTAGGCTGTAATTTTTATCTTTGTATATTTAATTTTAAAAATACTTTAATCATAATCTTCTTACTATGTCTGAATTTAAATTTACTTTAATCAACTTAGAATTCAATAACAACAAATTTAGTGTATTCCCGCAAAGTGGGATCTGTAGAGGGTAAGATGTATGCAGTCTATATCACTATCTTTAAAGAAATAGAAAGATTGTTTTCGATAAACCTCTAACTTAAAATAAAAAATAATAAATACGGAGATGGATGAAAACAATTAGTATTATTTTCAATCAATATTTTTTTAATAGACACGTCAAATTAGAAAAGTAAAGGCAGAGAGTATGGGTTAATACGTTGGAAAAGAAATGAAAAGAGCACGTTGCGTTGCGTGCAAAAGTTATTACAAATATTAGCAATTTACCTACCAACCTAACCAGAAGACACCATAACCATTTTGAGTTCTTCTCCTTTGACTCTGTAAAATATTTCTCTCTCTATCACCATCCATCTTTGTATATCAATAATCAACCTAATCCGAATCCCAACAGTGCAACGTTTGAATGGGGACCGAAAATTCTGGAAATGTGGAGATATCGGAGCCATTGTTAGAGGAACCCGACAAAATACCCGAATCCGATTCGGAAAATATACCGGATTGGAAGGATCAGATTACAATTAGAGGTTTATTGGTTAGCGCTGTGCTTGGAACTCTATTCTGTATCATCACCCATAAGCTCAATCTCACTGTTGGTATTATTCCTTCCCTCAATGTTGCTGCGGGTTTGCTTGGTTTTTTCTTCGTCAAATCATGGACCGGTTTTATGTCCAAGCTTGGTTTTGATGTTCAACCTTTTACTAAGCAAGAGAATACTGTTATTCAAACCTGCGTTGTTGCTTGCTATGGCCTTGCTTTTAGTGGTATATTCTTATCCTCTAATTCATTGATTCTGTTATTCGATCTCTCTATTGTTTTCTCTATATACCAGATTTTATTTGCTGAGATTCAAATGACTGAGTTTTTTCTTTATATATTTATGTATCTACTGTAAGGTGATATAGTTGAGAAGTGCTTTAGCTTTTTCAACGGTTCCTTTCCTTATTGGGCATTTTGACGGCCGTCACTTGTTCTCCAAATATTGTCAAATCTAAGCTCTTTTTACTACTCCCTCTGTTCCATATTAAGTAAATTCTTGAGACATTTTTCATAGTTCAAAATAAGTGAACTTTTCAAGTTTCCATCTTTAGGAGAATAGTTTGGGATTAATCAAAAGGGTGTGATGGTGGAAAGTAGCATTAACAGTTCACTTAATGCGAACTAGAGGGAGCAGAATATTTCCATTCTGCTCCATGCTTTGCGCAGCAACCAAATTTTAAGGTAATAAAAAATTTATGTTGCATTGTTGAAAGGTGATGACGACTTAACAAATATCATACTTTTCAATTCTTTAAGTTTATCATATGTCTTATTCATGATGCATTCTCTTGTTACTTAATATTTACAGGTGGCTTTGGGTCATACTTGCTAGCAATGGATGAGAAAACATACAAACTTATAGGTCCTGATTATCCTGGAAACCGTGCGGAGGATGTTAAGAATCCGGGGTTATTATGGATGATGGGATTTATATTTGTTGTTAGTTTCCTTGGACTTTTTAGTCTTGTGCCTCTTCGTAAGGTACTTTCTGATTCTGATCATATCTGATTGTAATTCAATAGAATGTTAAGGTTTGCATGGTTTTAATTCTTATTCCCCACAATGTTTCGTGTGATAAAATGTTATGAATTTAATTTAAGAGTTGAAGAAGACGTATAACAAAAATTAAAAGAAACCCTTGGTCGAATGAGGAATCTCCACTGCATAGAGCTTGAACGGTTAGAGAAGCCACCAGCCAGCATCTTCCTTTCTATTTATTTACTTGTGCTATTCTCTGAAACGCTTCTCTTGGAAATTTTCTGCAGCTATACTTGTTACCTTTGTCAAAACAAAAAGTTTTTTGCGGCTATTGTATTTTAACTGATTAAGTTCTGGGAATATATGCCATAGCCTGCTGTGACATTTGTTATTTCTAGTGGGATTCAAATAAGAATTTGATAAATTGTGTTCTCTTTTAAATGTAATTTCAGGTTATGGTAATGGGTTATAAGCTCACATACCCTAGTGGAACTGCAACTGCAATGCTAATAAATAGCTTCCACACAAATACTGGTGCTGAACTTGCAAGGCAAGAGATACATTATTATGTTCATTTCTGTGTCTAATTTCATAAAGGTGCTACATTTTGGGCTAGTTACCTGATTGGTGATAAAAATGCAAAAGGTGTCTAGTAAGATAAGACCGGTTCAATTTATTTTATACTTAATGGTCCTTATCTGCAAAAGAGGTTCTTGGTGACTATGTACTTTAGAAATAAAGTTGTGCACTTTGCCTGCTCAACTCAACATCACCAAATAATTAGTATTCACTTTTCTTTTCTTGCTTTTGGAGTTGGTTCTTTGCCTTTCTTTTGTTTAGAGGTTAATGAATCTAAAGATTTTCACATTATGCTGTTTCTGTATTCAGATAGGGTATGGGTTGTTGCACTTCAACTATTCAATCATGCTTATGTTCTTAGGAGAACTTACAATGAAATATCTTGTGCATTATGAATATCACAAGCATCATTTGTTGTCACAGGAATCAAGTTGCCCGTCTTGGAAAATATTTAAGTATAAGTTTCTGCTGGAGCTGTTTTAAATGGTTTTTCAGTGGTATTGGGGATGCATGTGGCTTTGACAATTTTCCCACTCTTGGCCTGACCCTATTCAAGAACACGTAAGTATATCCTCCTAATATCTGCCACTCATATATTCCTTGCTACAGGGGCTAGGTAAAACTCTTTTTCTTCCTTTCTTTTTTCCCTCTCTTTTTTATTGGCTCTTCTGTATGAACTCTTATGGATACTTGCCTTATTTTTAATGTTTACATATTGTCTTTAAATCTTTACTCTGACACTGGATATTCTCCGTCCCTGGTTTTTGTTATAAATTGAGGCCTTGAGAGAAACACGTCTCCTAGTTTTGTAATATGAATTTCTTATACCTGTTTTCTCCCTCTTCCCCTACCTGCTGGAATAAAAATAATCTACAACTTTCTTGTTAAAGAATGGATTTACTATTGATGTTTTGGTTTTTACACAGTCATCATCCTGCAGGTTCTATTTTGACTTTAGTCCGACTTATGTTGGATGTGGTCTTATCTGCCCTCACATTGTCAACTGTTCAGTTCTCTTTGGAGCAATTATATCATGGGGTATCCTGTGGCCGTTGATCACCCAGCGTGCTGGTGACTGGTACCCAGCAGACCTTGGAAGCAATGATTTCAAAGGTCTCTATGGATATAAGGTGTGTAATTACTGATACTAATTTTAGCTGATTCACATACAAAAGTATGACAGTTCAGTAATGTGGCTGTAATCTGCAATCCTAAGAGTACTGTACTTCAGGAATGATTGTGCAATCCCAAGCTATTCCTGTACTTCATTTTGGCAGAATATGATTTAAGACAAGGGATGAAAAATAGAAATATAAGAGGGAAAATATATTAGTGCATTCCTCGCCGATGATTCATTTCAGCCTACAATATAAAGGTTAATATCTATAGTCGAATATATAGCAATGGGAGACATTTTCAAATGTTAGGATACTTCTAATTTGCCAAAATACTTCTCAACCATAGCATCTACTAAATTTTCCTTGCAGTAGGTTTTGCACGCACAACATTTAATTTCTTTAGTTCCTGTTTGATAGCCACATATCATAAAATCTGCTTTTTATCTTTCTGGCCTCAATGCTTTTGTGCGACAAACTTGCCGTCCTTGTAGGGTAGCTCTGTCTATGAATTAAGATTGTTGATATAGTTAGAAATTGTGGTATTCAAGAAATCAGTTGAATTGTAGTTGAGTATCCTATGCATTTTGATGGAATGCCCACTGACCGGGGTGCTGGATCTGGGAGTTATCTACTTGCCCACTCCAAGATGTCAGCCAGTAGCAATTACTGCACACCCTTGGCATGTAACATCACTGATACACACTTCATAAATTTTAAATGTAAAGAATATTGGTGCATCTTTATTTTTCTGGAACCATTCTACATGCAGGATGATAGTGAACCATTAACTGAAGATTGCCATTTAGTGATCAGCTATTCTACGAGTTCCTTTTTCCCAACTTAAGAATCCAAAGGCCCCATAAGAAGCATGCTTTTTATATGTTTCCAGGGTTTAATCAAAAGCTTTATTGGTGTGATAGCTAAGATATAGGCATTGTCTTCATATGTCAACTTCCGTGGAATGGACCTTGAGGAAATGAGAATCTTCAGCACATCCTGTTATTTTTACTGTTGCAGAGCCTAGAGATTTTTAACCTCATATATCATGTTGTCTTCTATCCAATCATTTTAAGTGAATTCGTAGTATCACAAGCATGCTCGTTCTATTATTCTTTCCTCCGGAGAACTGGCCATATACCTCCATTTGGTGCTCTTTCAATCTTTATATATACTTCTATTGGTGTTATTATAATCATCTTTTTCTTTTCCTGTTTGCAGGTCTTCATAGCCATCTCCCTCATACTTGGGGATGGGCTTTACAATTTGATTAAGATAATTTCAATCTCCGTAACGGAAATTTTTAAAAATAGCAGCTCGCAGAACAATCTTCCCTTGGTTATGGAGGTCATAGGTAGGTATTAATTGACCATATATTCGTTTTTAAGTACTGAGAAGAACGTTGCTTCGACTGAGCACTATATTAATAAAATTACAATTTGCTACGTTAAAACTTGAAATTGATAAAGATTTGGTTCCTCTTTCTGCTTGGTTATAATGTCAATGCAATTGAGGAACAGTGATCAAGCAGTGAAAAAAGTTGATGGTCAGCTTTTGCATTGAATTATTCTGCAATTGCTTTGTGAACCAGTCAATCAATCAAAAAGTCCTGTTAATGTACTATTGGAAAGGCGAAATGTAAATTTGAAACTATATTGATTTTTCAGTTGACGTGTACTTTATGGTCTTCGCCTTTAAATTGGACTTTAGAGATTACTACTTTATGTCATAGGTGATGTTTCTTGATTATGTGTATTCATATTCTTACAGGTGGTGAGAGTTCCAAACTAGAATTGGAAAAGAAGAAGCGCGATGAAGTTTTCCTGAAAGATAGGATACCGTTCTGGTTTGCTGCATCTGGATATGTTGCCCTGGCTGCAATATCTACAGCCACAATGCCAATTATTTTTCCTCCTCTGAAGTGGTATTTGGTCCTTTGCTCATACATAATTGCCCCTGCTCTTGCTTTCTGCAACTCCTATGGTACAGGACTTACAGACTGGAGCTTGGCTTCAACTTATGGTAAGATTGGTCTATTTATTATTGCGTCACTGGTTGGAAGCAATGGTGGGGTCGTTGCAGGATTGGCAGCATGTGGAGTTATGATGTCCATCGTCTCAACTGCTGCTGATTTAATGCAAGACTTCAAAACGGGGTATCTTACACTTTCATCAGCTAAATCGATGTTTGTGAGTCAGTTGGTGGGAACAGCCATGGGTTGTGTTATTGCGCCCCTCACATTCTGGATGTATTGGAATGCTTTTGACATTGGATCTCCTGATAGTCCATACAAAGCACCATATGCTGTTATTTACCGAGAAATGGCCATTCTGGGGATTGAGGGTTTCTCCGAACTTCCAAAGCATTGTCTTGCATTGTGTTGTGGGTTCTTTGTGGCAGCTCTGGCCATTAACCTCTTGAGGGATGTCACTCCAGTGAAAGTCTCTCAATTCATTCCTATTCCAATGGCGATGGCTGTACCATTCTATATTGGGGCCTACTTTGCAATTGACATGTTTGTTGGCACAGTTATATTATTTGTATGGGAGAGGATAAATAAGAAGGATGCAGATGATTTTGCTGGCGCTGTTGCTTCTGGCTTGATATGTGGCGATGGGATATGGACCATACCATCAGCTATCCTCTCTATCTTCAGGATTAACCCGCCAATCTGCATGTCCTTTGGTCCTTCTGTGCGCACCTGAATAAAGTGTCTGCCTTGTGGCATTTGCAATTCTTTCTTTAGTCTTATCAGAAAAGCCTCTCAGATTGTAAATATTCTGTTGTCATGAGTAAATGTGCACCGGACGTTATAAATTTGGTATTATCATACATGAAAATGAAATCTACTTGATTACCTTTTTTTATCAAAAAAATTGTGTATGCATATATAGTAACCATAGTTACCGAGGTCGCCTTTTTTAATGACTTGGCACTTTCAAGCATTTGACATTGCTGTTGTGTTTCTTAGAGTTGGAAAAATACTGCAACCCATGGTCTGGGAGAACCCCCTACACTACAAAGCCCAAAGATAGCTGTTGGATCTGTAAGTTTTCTCCTCCTCACTTTCACAGCACATCTTTTTACTTATTTTTGGAAGAAATTAACGAAAATGAACACATGACATTAGCAAATTCCAATAAACTTGGTATGTTGGAACGTGTATTGGAAAGGTCTGAACTTAGGCCCTGGAAAATGGTACTTTCTGAAGCATAAATATTAGATATAGATTAAGTTTTTACTAATTTCATTGTAGATTTTAGTTTAATTACTTAAAGCTCATGTCAAAACTTAGAAATATTGAGATATTCATGCAGGTCCCCTCTCTCTTTCAAAATATTTTATGAGAAATGCCTTCTAGTCGTAAATCCAGAATCACCGCTCCTATCCTTCTACTCTCTAGGTCAAGTTTACCCTCAAGAAACACAGCAATTATTGCATTTCAATGCCTGCAGAAAAGAGAAGTTGATGAAATTGATATCTTATCAAGTTTGCCTTGGATACAAGTAGTCCAATTAGATTTAGACACAATCTTGATCTAATCAAAGCAAGTTTGCCTCGGATGCAGGTACTCGAATTAGATTTAGACAAGTGTGTTGTAGAGTTAGGTCAATAAAGGACGTGAAAGAAATGGGGAACATTGCGGCACCCTCAGTCAAAAGATAAAATGATTTGAAAGTTGATAGATAGAGGTTGTGGGGCATGTTACCTTTTTTTTTTTTTTTTTTTTTTTTTTAAAAATAAAATAAATTCCATCCAAAGTCTGACCAGCCAATTTTGAGTGTCTTATCCAACGGACGAACAACAATATGGATGGAAATAGCAGGACAAGATTTATCACTTATGACCTGCGCCTCCCATCAAACGATCAATCAAATATTTATGCAAAATCATATAGTAGTTTATAACACAAATGTATGCATTAAACGACCCCATAGTGTCAATGTTATCAATAGGCGAGCATGAAACCTTGTATTGTTATGCTTCTTTTTTGACCCACCAACTCATGAGTTTAATCTGAGATATAAGATGAATTTTCCTTTGATCGTTTCCCTAATCAGAAAGAATAATAAAGTTGCTTTCACTTTTGGAAAGAGTTGTGACGCAGTGACGACATTTATAGGTTAAAAATATATGGTATAGTTGATTACAAAAAGTAAGAACTCGTATTAAAATGGAGCCTACATCATTAGAGAATAAAAAATTGAAGTAAAAGTGTTGTGAGTTTGGGGCATCTACAGATGATTCAAGGGAAGTCCTTTTCTTTGTCTTTATTTTTAGCCGCCTATATTTCTCAACAGAATATATTATTATTCCTATAATTTTTTTGTTTATTCAATTGCGCTGACATTTACACGTTCACGACATCACGTATAGCTTGCCTTTTATGTGCTATTTAATTCAGTCAATGTAAGAAATTGATAACTCCATATTTCAGGAAAATTATGTATAAACACTACTGTGCTTTTTAAAGTGTTTTTACTACAATTCGAAAAGCTACATTAATTGAATTAATTTGCTTATCACATGTTATCATTATCACTTTTAAATTACTTTGTTTCCCGATTCCGCAAAGCACGTTAGGACGTTGCAGTTATATAGAAAAATAACGTGCTGTCCAACTGGTGTTAGTATTATATTTAACATGATCGGCCAATGAATCAATCAAGTGTGGCCTATTTAAAATTTCAAATTAGTTGAATTGCTTCATCATGCTAATTTATCCGCCCCTTCCAGCACATCGGATAAATGATACTAGTAAACGAAAAGGCAACTCCACTCTAAATCCGAAATTTGGACTTGAATAATGCACGCTAGAGCACACAAGTCAAAAAGTTATGGGAATTTGACCGTTTGCTGCTTGTTTGATCTAACTTTCAAGCAAAAACCCAAATAAGATTTCAATTTTATAGATTATAAATTTCAAAATGACAGATTCAAATATTAATAGAGGAATTTCAAACTGATGTGTATGTATTCAATGAATTTCTCAAAGCATATATATATATATATATATAATAGTATTTGAGTGGCCTCCGCTTTTTGCTATTAAGTATTACAGGTGCAAGTAATTGGAACAAGTCCCAGAGCAAACACTGAAGCCTCCTCCTGTAATGATTCTTTCTTTTCTTGCATGTTAGTGAGGTCATCTTCTTCTACAATAAAAAAGTATAGGTTTCTTTTTCTTTAATACTAGTATAAAATTTTGTAACAAGAAAACAACTTCTAATAGTTTATTGAAATAATATCTGTTGATGGATCCCAAGGACTCAAAGCAGCCGCAGCAGGAGATATCAAACTTGTCGAGCCACCCAGAGACCAACAATATCAATACCAGCAGCAACATGAATCCTGCTGAGATTAAAGATTTTCAGATTGGAATTGCGGAAAAAGATGAAGCTAAGAAGCAACAATTAGCTCCTAAAAGAAGTTCCAATAAAGATAGACACACTAAAGTTGAAGGCAGAGGAAGGAGGATTCGCATGCCTGCGCTCTGTGCGGCTAGGATTTTCCAACTAACACGTGAATTGGGTCATAAATCTGATGGGGAGACAATCCAGTGGCTGTTGCAGCAAGCGGAGCCATCCATAATTGCTGCAACTGGCAATGGAACAATTCCAGCCTCTGCTTTAGCTGCGGCCGGACCCTGTGTTTCGCAACAGGGGATCTCTGTTTCGGTTGGTTTGCAGCAAAAGATGGGTGAATTGGGTGCAAGTATTAGTAGCGGTAGTAGCAGTAGGACCATTTGGCCAATGGTTGGTGGGAATTTTGGGAGACCCCATTTGGCCACAACAGGGATATGGCCCCCATCTGCTCCTGACGTCACTACTTTTGGCCACAATTTGGGCACTGAAAGTTCAAATTGTCTGCAAAAGATAAGTTTCCCTGGGTTTGACGTGCCGTCCACCAATTTGAATCCTATGAGTTTTACATCTATGTTGGGTGCCACAAACCCCCAGCAGCTACCTGGGTTGGAGCTTGGATTATCACAAGAGGGTCCTATTGGGGTTATGAATTCTCAGTCTCTGAACCAGTTTTACCAGCAGATGGGGCATTCAAGAATGCACCACCATTCACAACCGCAAAATCAGCATCAGCAGCCTTCTCCCGAGGATGGTTCTCAGGGATCAGGACAGTAGAGCTTGCACATAATTCCGATTTGCGGTACATAAAATGAAATTGATGTTTCCCAAGCTAGATTTTCTGTGAATGGTTTTGCTTTTAGGAGGCGTTTCCTTAAATAGTTTAAAAGACCTTTTTATCATTCATTTTGCCCTTTAGATCCTAGTGGAGTGTTTATGTCTTGTTTGTTGAAATAAACATAGAAATCATATAGCCAGAAGCAATTTTCTCTCATGCTTATCTGTCAGCACAGGAATGGGATTTCCCTGAATTCTGAACACCTAAGAGCCAAATATTCAGCTCTTAATTCTTTATGATGGACCCTTAGGTGGAAGTTTAACGATGTTTTTCTCATTTTTATTAGGCTAATTCAGTGTGAACCTAGAAACCACCTAGGATAGCTGGTTGCCCGGATGAATTCCGACCCTCAGTATATGGATAGCTCCGCCAATGAGATACTAGAAAGTCGGTGTATGTTTCTATATAGATATGTGTATACCTGATGTATGTTGCTACCCAAACTAGCTTTCTTATAGAAGATCCAAGCATCAATTGAAAGTTCCATCCTTTATTCAGCTCAATGTTCTTGAAAAGTTCCATCCTTGGAGTTGTAGCTATCTCCCCTCCCCCCCTCAACAGTTTTATCTTCTCCAGATGATGAAAGCACTTGGAGTAAAGCCCTAATTTGTCGTTGTTCCAACAAATAATAAATGAGTAGAGGAAGGTATGAGAATCAAGCATGGAATGGATTGAGGCAGTGCCAGCCCATGATATTTTTATTGGTTTTGCATAAATATGAAGAGGCTTTTTCGTAAATGTTACTTATGTTTACCATTCTAATGGTGAAATCGATCTCTGCACTCTATTCAGCTGCTTCTAATAGATACAGAAGCAGGTCTTAATATAGAAAAAGTTTTTTTCTTTTCATCTTTAAATCACCTTATCCTCCACTATAAACTCAGTACGTACTCTGATAAATTTGGCAAGGCGTTGATATATTTAGGTTAAGAATGGTACATTTATAGATTTATAACAGATCGAAGAATCAAAGAAAGAGTTGTCATTGCATCATTTGTTCAGTCATGATTGTGACGACGTCTGATGCCTTACGACATGATTACTGGCAGGGACATTTCTATTGCAGTTGTGATCTCAAGGATGAGAAGTCAGTCATACATGCTGGTCCTTGCAGATTCCTGTGGTGACAGAAAAAAGATGTAAAAAAAATGTAGTGTTACTTATGGATGATACCTTTCATAAGTGTGCAACTTTTCCTCCTGCCATCTCTAGTCGTGTTCTGGTTGAAAGGTGCCATGACTTGCTATGGTTTTTTGCCATTAATGTTGAAGACTCAAATTGACCCTAGCACCTTTAATATGGTCAGATTTTGCGAATTCAGGCCAAGGGTCCGGGTTCGCTGTATATACGTGGTATAGGTGCATATGCAGATAAGACTTTGGTCAATTTTCAGTCTGAAAAGGAAAACTGTAATGTAGGATATGCAAGAAAGTATGATCAACAGCAGAATCAGTTGGCATGACAAAGATCATGTCAATGGTAATTGCAAGATATTCAAATCTGTAAAAGCATGAAAGGAAGATGCTGTCAATGAATGAATTTTAGTGTTAAGTCAACAAAAGATGTTTGCTTTCTCTTATTCAGTCATCTTCTACTTGAACTTCATGGATTCTTGATATACATGCGTTTCAATTGGATCATTTTCTTTGCTTCTGTCTTTTGGATAGCGGTAAGAGTTTCTTGGATGCTAAGTGTGGCTACTATCTATCTCAATATCTCACAGCTAGAGCATTCTATTCTATTCTCTTTTTCTGTTTCACCCTTTTTTTTTTTTTTACTTGGGAGGTATAAGGACCAGCAAAATGAAAAAAGCACAGAATAAGGTACTCAATTTTTTTTAAAAATAGAAATTCCTTCCAAGCACGCACGTCAACCGTTGATCCGATTTCGAGCTCCCCTCTTTTTCTTTGTTTTGACTCGTACTAGCATTATTTAATCTTAAAAAACATTCTGCTTCATACCAAACAGACCGTAAGAGAACAAAAAGAAAACATGGTTAACCGCTCGTAGATAGAGAAAATACAAGATACGCAATCCTATAGTAGCAACTTGGAAAGACATCAACTGAACATTGATGTTGGAGTGTCTTTCTGTGTGCAAATTCTCATTTGTGGTCCATGGTCTATCTTCAACCTTAGTATTTGCTTTCGCTTATGCTTGCAATCAGTTGAATAGTCCAAACCAATTTGCCAACCCATATCCCTTTTATCTTTTCTTTGTTGGGCATTCGATTGAGATGTCAACTACGCCTTTTACTGATATTTTAGGGGCTACGTGGACAACTTGATAAAACAAATGTTCCTTCCATATCTTCAACACAATCTTTATGTATCCGTACTGCCTTCAATTATCAAAAATATATAACTGCCGACTTGATAATTGGGAACAAAAATACTATTATCTGATGGGAGAGCGATTCACAAACATCAACGTGGACGTTCCTAAATCTACATATGATTAGTGATAACCTTTATCTTTTTTTTTTTTTTTCTTTCTTTTTGTTCGACTTCAAAAGTAGACATCAAATGTCGATATTGATAGAGTTGTAGTTTGTCACTCAACTACATATCTTTCTAAAAGTAGTTAAATCACTGCGACCATAACAATCACATAGAGTCATGTCGATGTTTTTGTTGGATTTTAGGGGCTCAAAATGGGGAATACATGTTATTATGTATGTATTATATGTTATCCAATCGAGTTCTTTTGTGTGAACAGGTAATAGAAGTGGTAAAAATTGATGGAATTACAAATTAGGAAGGAAAGTTGAAAGTTGCAGGGCTAGACAATACTATGAAGATGATTTACTTTAGGTCTAAAATCCATTCCCTGCCCAACTCTGTTAGACTTAAGCATTTCAACACACACAAAATGCCGCCAAAGAGACCTCGTGGCTTGCTGTACATTTATAGGAAAATGGTTAAATTTGTCCTAAATTTAATTATGATTCAGTTAAAATTGAAAACTAAGTCAAAATAGTTCTGCTGAATGATGACCCAGGGCATACATCACTCATCATACTTTGTGATAACCAACAACTTTATAAAATTTTATTATTATTATTATTATCATACAAAAGATAACTTAGCAGTCAATCAATAATCCATCATCCCCTTTTCTCCCTATGCATCGAAGAAAAAGAAAGGTTTCTGATGGGTAGTACTCCCTTTGGTATATTTTAATCGTCATCTTAATTTAAAAAAAAATAATGATCTAAAATTGTTGTTGTTATTATTTGAAAAACTAAAATAAAATTAATATGATAAAAAAAGAAAGAAAGAAAAGAGAATGATAAATAAATAGAAATAATTTAATAAAGAGAATAAAATAGAAGTATGGGAATATTTAGTTAGTGTCAAGTGGGAATAGTGGTGCGGCGTGTTGTTTGATGAATAAAAATTCCCCAAAAGGGGTGCCTTTTGCAGTGATTAAAGCGTCACTTTACTCTCTGGAATGATCATCAGCCTTTGCCTTGCCTCCAGAGACATTGGAGACTCATTCTACTTTTAACCCTTTTCTCCATCATCGCCTCCTATATCTTCTTCGCCCCACTATTCTTCTCTCTGCTTTAACCATTTTCTTCTACTACACAAAAGACATGGATGACGAGTATGCTAAACTTATCAGGAGGATGAATCCTCCCAGGTACTTCTCTCTCTCTCTCTCTCTCTCTCTCTCTCTCTCTCTCTCTCTCTCTCTATTTTCAATTCTAAATACGCAATTTCCTCCCATCGTACCAGCTAATTTGATTAATACATGTATCTTCTCTTGTGTTGTTACAAGTGACTAGTTTTGGTTATTTTCCTTCTTGTCAACTTCTACCTTTCCCTCTCCTTGAATTGATGTTAGACTCGAAAAATGATGAAATACTCTATATAATTAGGGCATGTGAGGAGAAAAATCCTCTTCTTTTTTTAACCCTTGTTTTCTCGTTACAGAGTGGTAATTGACAATGACTCTTCTGAGGATGCAACCATTATCCAGGTAATACCCCTTTTGTGTTTCTCTGTGTCAGTTTAAAGATTTCTCTTTCTTTGCCCAAAGTAATTAATTATGTTATGCTCAAAACTTGTACAGGTTGACAGTGTCAACAAGCATGGAATTCTTCTTCAAGTTGTACAGGTTCTGACGGATTTAAACCTTGTTATCACTAAAGCATACATTTCCTCTGATGGCGGATGGTTTATGGACGGTAAGCTCTTCTTATTTACCCAAGATTCAAGGAATTCCATTCGGAAAGTGACTTGCCGCTAACCATTTTCTTTGTTACTGTATTTCTCAGTGTTTAATGTGACTGATCAAGCTGGAAATAAAGTCAGAGATGGAGAAATCATCAACTATATTCAAAAGGTATTTCATATTAAGGGCCTCTTCTTCCTTGAACTATTCTCATTGCAGTATAGTAGCACAGCAATTTTGATTTTTTAGGGATTGTATGGTATATAGTGTGTAAGAATAGTAATGAAATATGTTTACTAGTAATGCTGGGATTATTTTGTTTCCACTGTTTGATTTGGCGTATTAAGGGCAATTTTGTCTCTAATCATGCTTATCCGTAATAACCTTCATAATACCCAGATTTGCTATGAAATATTAGTTATACACCTGTAATACTGAATAGGGAGTTTTGCTAATTCGTGTATTATTTATACATAGGATGTAATCCTTCCAAACAAAGAATTATAATACCATGGGTAATACGCGTATTATTTTCTCTAATACATCCTAACAAGCAACCCGTTAAAGTTGTCTTATTTATCTAGTACATCCTACCAAGTACCAATTGACCCCTTGAAGTTTTCTCTTTTTTTTTTTTAATCTAAAAAATACATCCTGCCAAGATGACCCCTGGAAGTTGTCTTATTGTTTTCTCTAATACATCCAACCAAACGACCCCTTAAAGTTTTTGTCTTGTTGTTTTCTCTAATGCATCCTACCAAACGATCCCTTAAAGTTTTGTCCTTTGTCCCAACAAAATCAGTAGGCTGTAGGCAAGAAGAATCCTAAATGCTAATGCGTGCATTGATTTCTTTTTTTCGCTCACTCAGCTCAAAGTTGTATGTGGATCCTAAATTCTTTCAATTTCCTGTTACACAGACTCTTGAAAATGATGAAGTTCTCTTACCCTCTTTAAGGGGAACTGTCGGCTTGATGCCTTCTGAAGAGCACACGTCCATTGAACTAAGTGGGACCGACAGACCTGGTTTATTGTCTGAAGTGTGTGCTGTTCTTGCCGACCTTCACTGCAATGTGGTGAATGCTGCAATCTGGACACATAATGCTAGGGCTGCCGCTGTGGTTCATGTTGTGGACGACGTTACAGATTGTGCAATTGAAGACCCAAAGCGTCTTGCTACAATCAAGAAACTTCTTCATAACGTTCTCAAGGGAAACAATGATTTGAAGACTGCACAGATGACACTTTCACCTCCAGGGTTCACACATAGGGAGAGAAGATTACACCAGATAATGTTTGCTGATAGGGACTATATAAAAGTTAGAAGGGCAGAACAGGGCAAAGTTGAGGATTTGAAGTCTAGGCCTTGTATAACTGTTTATGATTGTAGCGAAAAGGATTATACTGTGATCACTATGAGGTCAAGGGATCGACCTAAGCTGTTGTTTGATATTGTCTGCACTCTGACTGACATGCAGTATGTGGTCTTTCACGGAGTTGTCCACACAGGGAAGATGGAAGCTTATCAGGTAATGTTAGTTTCTATGTGGACAATACTTGATGGTCGTTCTACCATGTACTTGTTCGAGTCAAGCTTAGTTCAATTGTAGTGGTGAATTAGTTTGGGTTTTTTATGGCATATTAACTAGCAGTCACTTCCTATATCTCTGTTGCTTTGAAAATTTATGTCTAATGTCAAATCTTAATTATTGGCCTGCTGCAGGAATTCTACATTCGACATGTTGACGGGCTTCCAATAAGCTCAGAGGCTGAGCGAGAACGTGTTATTCTGTGCCTTGAAGCCGCTATTGAGAGAAGAACCTCTGAGGTAGTGCTTGAGTCTGAGACAATAAAATTTTAAGTTTTCAAAGTTTTTTTTCTAGAATGAGCCACTAATATTTGCTAGCTTTCTGCAGGGTCTGGAGCTAGAATTGTGCACAGAAGATCGGCTAGGACTACTATCAGATATCACTAGGATATTCAGGGAAAATAGTTTGTGTGTTAAAAGAGCAGAAATCTCAACAGAAGGGGGCAAGGCGAAGGATATCTTTTATGTCACAGATGTGACGGGGAATCCAGTGGACCAAAAGACAGTTGACTCAATTCGTGAGCAAGTTGGCCCAAATATGCTGCATGTTAAGTGGGATCCTTTTCATTCAGCAAAGCTACCTGAAGAAGGAACAATAAGCTACCTCTTTGGGAATCTTTTCAAAGTTCGAACCCTCCAAAATCTGAAGCTGATAGGATCCTACACTTGAGTGGTTGCATGTTAGACTGGAAAACATTGTAGATATGTCCAGTACCACTCACTATGCAGATTCCAAACAACAAGAGGTGTAGATAGATAGATATCCTACCCATTGGTGAAGAACTCTTAGTAAACTATGTAAATAGTAACTATTAGATGGTTGGGCCATGTAGTATCAAGAGTTATCAACGAAAACCCTGAAACATCAGTAGTATCAGATATTGCCAAGGGTTCTTTGTATATACATGGATGTGTGATGCAAGTGCATGTGCATATATACTCTGGACAGTGTTCTTCTAAGAAAGAAAAAGCGAACCAAACTGTATAATAGAAAATGACTTGTACAGATATTATTACTGTGAAGAAAACAAATCATATTGAAGGTTTAGTGTGATATTTTGGCAAGTGTGGGTTAGAAGAAAATGAAAAATTGCCTTTGCTCCTAACGTTCTTTCTCTCGCATAGTCTGCGGTGCTAATGTATTCTTTGCTACAAGCAGCATTGTGTTCCTAAATATTTTCAAAAGAACTCAGCTTAAACTTGGAACTCTTACGGCTTCCACTTCTCAGTACTCGAGCATAAAGTTGGGCCTCAGCAGGATAACCTTTCCGTTTCTGTTATTGGTTCTACATAATGCTCAAAATCGTAAAACTTTCTTTTTATTTTTGGAAAATGTAGAATGAATACCTTACAGCTTGTTTGGATGGTGGTTTCCCATGGTATGGTTACCATGGGAACCATGTTTGTTTCCGCGGTTTCCTAAAAAGGGTGGTATGGTATGGTAAACCATGGAATCCATCAATTTCTTGAACCATGGTTTCCTTTTTTTTTTTTTTTTTTTTCCAACTATGCCCTTATATAATTTTCTGTAATCCAATTTCATCCTTCACTACTTCTTAACCAAATAGTAGCTATTTCTATTTGGAAGCTTGAACTCAGGTGGATACCTCTACGAACAATAATATTAAATGGTGGAAGAGGAAGATATTCTACCTTGGTCAAGTGATATATTATGAAAGAGAAATAATAATACTAAATTGGGGAGATTACGCACGACCCAAAGACGGAGGTGATGAAGAGCAGGATTCCAGTTTTTTGCATTATTGGAATTGCTTCAAAGAACCAGTTTATTGCTTTGCTTGTTTGTTTTCTGTACATAGGCAAGGCTTTAGAAGAAATAGCCTACACGGATTGAATTTAAAATTTATAATAATCGGGGGTGTTTTAGTAAAATTACACTTTAAGATGTAATACCATACCATCAAACCAAACAAAAAAATTATTATTATACCACAGTAAATGATACAATAAATCCAAACATGATACTATACCATATCATACTCGTCCAAACAAGCTGTTAGTGTTGCTGGAGCTAGGGGTGTAGAAAGGAGGAAAACCGACCAACCAAACTGATAATTCTAGTTATAAATAACGAGAAGAAAAAATCGGATTAGTGAATTAGTATTGAAAAAGAAAAATTCAACCAACCCGGTTTATGTACCTCCCTAGCTGGAGTAGTAAGCTATCAATTAGTGAACTACTACAATAAACAATATAGTACACTAATCTTAAGACGACAGAGAGAGAAATTGTGTTTGAGCACACAGAAAACAGAGGGTATATAAAACGATGAGGCGATCAGTGGGGGAGTTTGCAAGTGTAATAAGTCGAGCTCTGATCCACGCATCAAAACAAAGCAGCCGAAGCCAAACATGGACTCCAGAGTTAGAGCAAACGCTGTATCACCTGGGATGCCGAGAATCACTCAGCCCAACACTCGTCGCCCGAGTAATCGACCCTTTTCTTGTCCACCACCATTCTCTTGCACTCGGTTTCTTCAACTGGGCCTCTCAGCAACCTGGATTCTCTCACGATTCCTCCACTTACCATTCCATTCTCAAATCTCTCTGCATTACTCGCCAATTCAACACCCTTGACAAGCTCTTTAAGCAGGTAAAAGCTCAGAAAATCCGCCTCCATCCTTCTCTCTATCGCTCTGTCATTGCTTCCCAGATCATTGGAAAGAAATCCAATCTAGCATTTTCCATTTTCACTGAGGTCCCTTCTTTGGCATCAGAGATTGGATCCCAAACTTGCAATTCACTTCTGGCTGCTTTGTCGTCGGAAGGGAACTATAAATGTGCTTTTCAGGTGTTCGACGAAATGAATCACAGAGGGGTTCGGTTGAGCACTCTTGGTTTTGGTGTGTTTCTGTGGAGATATTGTGGATTTAATGGGTTGGAAAAGACTTTGGGTTTGTTAGATGAGGTTAGGAAGATTGATTTTTCCGGAATTAATGGGTCCGTTCTTGCAGTTCTAGTCGTGCATGGATTGTGTTCCGAGTCTAGGATAGCAGAAGCTGTTTCTGCTTTTGATGAATTGAGGATAAGGGAATGTAAACCTGATTTTATTGCTTATAGTATCGTTGCTGAAGCGCTGGGGAATATGCGAAATGTAGTTGACAAAGATTTGGTTTTGAAGAAGAAGAGAAAACTAGGGGTGGCACCGAGGAATAACGATTATAAAGAGTTCACCTTTGATTTGATTTCGGAGAGGCTGATATCCGAGGCTAAAGATTTGGGCAAAGTAATTGCATCTGGGAACTTCCCAATGGATGACGATTTGCTCAATGCTTTGATAGGATCAGTATCAGCTATTGATCCTGGACTTGCTATCTTCTTTTTGAACTTCATGCTGGGTAGAGAAACAGCACCTAATCTTGTTACTGTAACGAGCTTAAGTGCAAACCTTTATAAGCACGGGCAGATTGATGAACTGCTTGAAGTGTTTCAAAAATTGTCTTCTAGAAACCATTTTACCGACACACACAGCTATAATATTATGGTTTCATTTTTGTGCAAGGCTGGTAAAGTGAGAGAAGCTTACGAAGTTCTCCGAGACATGAGAAGAAAAGGAGCAGTTCCCGATATACAATCTTACAATATGTTGCTAGAAGCTTGCTGTAGAGAAGATCTACTGCGACCAGCAAAACGTTTGTGGGATGAGATGTTCGCAAACGGGTGTCCTGGTAATTTAGAGACGTACAATATTCTTATTCAAAAGTGTTCAGAAGAAGGTGAGATAGAAGATTCTTGTAGGCTTTTCCATGACATGGGTGAGAAAGGAGTAGTACCTGATGCTTTTACGTACACTTCAATCCTTAAAGGGCTTTGTCAAGCGAAAGATCTCAAAGTGTCTCTTGAAGTCTTCACCAAATGTGCCATGCAGGATCAAGCCCTTGCACGTTCCGTCTTGTGTACATTCATCCTCAGCCTCTGCAAAGAAGGTATTACTTACACCGCAATCGTGATGATCTCAAGAACAATAAGTGTGTTTATTTTGTAATTGCAGGTTATTTGGTTCCTGCAATGGAGTTACTTCGCGACCAAAGCAGTGATATTACACTTTTAGACTCCCATCTGATTTTACTCAAATTTTTAGCTAATGCCGATGAGATAAGTTTAGCTGTTGAACATTTGAAGTGGATTCAAGGCAAATCTCCTTTGATGCATCAAGCACTAAGCAATGAAATATTGGCATCAATAGCATCTTCTTCAAAGTCAGATCCAATTTTCAAGTTATTTCAAGTTATGCAAGGAAACCGTCTCAATTCTACTAATGACTTGGGCAAAGAAATGGCTTACAGATGACATTCACAATACTCTATATATTGATCCTCTCCATATGCTTAATGCAGGAGAGTGGATACACCTTAATATACACATTAGAATACAAAACCGAGAACCATAATATATAGAGGATTTGTTTTAAATTTTCTATTTTGGGGTAATACATAAACAAGGATAATTTAATAGATTTTTTTTCTCTCTTTTACGGAACATAATAATTTTAAATTTATTGGGAAGTTAGCTAGTGTTTGGTCATAAATCTAGTCTAGTTGGAAAAAAAAGTTTTTGAAAACTTGAAGTTATTTTTAGACATGCATTTTCTATCGGTAGATAAATGAGGGACCTTTTGTGATTTGCGCAACATCGTTTCTAGTCCTCTAAACCATTAACTAAAATATGTCTACCATTTATAAATCTTTAAGAATTACAGAATTTTTTTTTTTTTAAAAGTTAATTTCTAAATGTAAAAAGTGAAATAATAATTTCAAGCATAAGCAATGTTGGAATAATAAAATAATTAATCGTAGTAAACAAAATTGATTAACGTAATTTGCTCGTATCAATAATTTTGATAGTATCAATAAGAACTCAGAAATTTATTAACTCAATTAAGAATGAAAGATTAAAATCTATTAAAACATATACCGAACGTATGTAATACAAGATAATTTTGGACAGTTAAATGATTATTTGAGTAATGAATGGATTCATAAAAAAACATAAATATTCTTGAAATAGCCATAGTTAAATTAATTTGTCATTAGTATTCTCGAAAGAGTAGAGTCGATTCCGTGAATTGTTACAAAAAATAAAATTTTGAAGCGATAATCAGACAAATTTTATACTACTAAAAGGAATTGATTGTGAAACGACACGACAGTTCACCAAGAAAACGTAGAAATTGGAAAGTGAGGAAATAGGAGGACGCAAAACGGAATAACTTCCGGTAAGCGGAGCTAGTTCACTCCACGGCCTGTACCTTAACAACAACTTCTTCTGTCAGTGAGTAGCTACAATATGGACAGTAGAAATGTCATCGTTTGCGATAACGGCACTGGGGTATTATTAATTCTCTTTCTCTTCTTGAATTTCATTTGGAATCCCATTGCTTAACACAATTGCTTTTAATCTGCTGCAAATTCATCTCAACATGTAAAACCAAACTGATCTTTAATACCTGATTACAGAAAACGGGAATAAAGTTGGGGACTTTGAATGTGTCAATATATTACTTCTAATTTCTCAATTACTCCCGGATCTGCTAACTTGACTCCATGCCCTCTTTTTTCCTTTACATTATTACACTACTCTGTTCGATATCAAAGCTTTCTGATTTTCTCCTAAATTTTGGTTTATTTTGTTCAGATACATTTCATCCCTACACAGTTACGTACAGTTTTAATTTGTATCAAAAAAGAAAGAAAAACTTTGGTTTTGAGTCTGGCATGATCAAATGGTTACCTGTTCTTGAAAATTAAATCCTTGTCAATCACTTCTCCTTCACAAGATATAAGCGAGATCATCATCCACCAACTCAAGCATGATGCTCTTCCTTTCCTAGTGGAACCTGCTATTCAGTATCAAGTGAAAGAGTTTTTGTACCGAGCATTTGCTTAAACGTAACTAATGATTCTAGCTATTGCCTTTCTTATGTTTGTTTCTCTCTTTTAGACTTTTCTTTTGTGGCCAGTCATGGTGGTCCTAATACATTTTTTTGAACTATTTTGATATCTAAATGGACCGTACAATGATGTGTGCCAATTCTCAATGTTTTAATGAACTAATGCAGTATGTCAAGTGTGGCTTTGCGGGTGAGAATTTTCCCACATCTGTATTCCCTTGTGTTGTGGGGAGGCCAATGCTAAGATATGAAGAATCCCTCATGGAACAAGACTTGAAGGTAATCATCTGTCTCTTTATTCTTACCCTTCAATGAAAAATGGGATACTTCTCTTGCATTTATAGACAACTAGGGAGCTCTTCCTAGAGAAAGAAAATATGGGTTGTAACTTCACTAGTTCAGCAGTTGCTTGCTAAACCAGATGTTATAGCTACTTCTTGTGAAATGAAGTCTTGCCTTTTTGTTTGAGTTCCAATGCACCTCAGGGATTATTAGAATTCTGCTTACGTTGTATATTCCTGGATTCTTTGTATATACTTCTAGGTTGCAACGAGGACATCGGGAACCTTCCTGCCATCTCTTTTGTACTTATGTCCCCTTATTATGTTTCTCTCTTTTCGTCTTGTATTCTTCTGTTATATACTTTGGTATCTAACTTTTGAGCTTCATAAGTAATGCAACTCCAGCCTTGCTGACTAATGCTCATTTCTTTTACATTCTTCCTGTAGGATATTATTGTGGGAGATGATTGCTTGAAGTTGCGCCATCAGTTAGATATATCTTATCCTGTCAACAATGGAATTGTGCAAAACTGGGATGATATGGGTAATGTGTGGGATCATGCATTTTACAATGAACTGAAGGTAGCTCTCTACTGCTAACTTCCCTGTGAAAATTTCTAATTGGTTGAAATTTTCCTTGCTATTTTTGTTTTCAATGCTTATTATATGGAGAGTTCATGATTAACTGAAAAAGCTTTCCTTTCATTCTGCTGTTAAAGGTAGATCCAACAGAATGCAAAATTCTTCTGACAGATCCACCTCTCAACCCATCTAAAAATCGTGAAAAGATGGTTTGTTAATGTTTTTCTCTTTTGAAAAATACATTCCCTGTTTGTACTGCTCAATTATTTTTAACTCATACGCAGATTTACTTGAGTGACAGGTAGAAACAATGTTTGAGAAGTACAACTTTGCTGGTGTCTTCATCCAAATTCAAGCCGTTCTAACATTGTATGCTCAAGGTACCATTATACATGTATGAGTTCTTGGGGCATATCATTTTGAATTCTCTGCGAAAGGACCATCATGAGTAGATATTTCAATTTTTTGGCGGGTATTTGTTACAAGGGTGTGGGGTTAATTAGATATTTTTTCTTCTACTTGGGTCCTATATGGTTATAGATTTTCTCATCATTGCTGTTTCCAAACATGCAGGTTTGCTGACTGGGCTGGTCATCGACTCAGGTGATGGAGTTACACATGTTGTAAGTTTGTGTCATGAGCTAGTTATCTTGGTTCAACATTGACTCAAAAGATTAGGTTATCTCTTAAATAGTTTGAGGTAATCAAACTAGGAGTTACAATTGCTAAACGTAGGACAGTTTTCATGCATAAGATTTCTCCTTGAAGCTGGTCAATCTGGTTATGAAATCAGTGTTTTTTTTGGTTATTTGTTCTTTTGAGGCACATGGTTGTACTTGCGATTAACCATGGGATATATTTTCTTCAGTGTGTTATTCAGAAAATTATTGATGCAGGTTCCTGTTGTTGATGGATACTCATTTCCTCATCTCACGAAAAGAATGAATGTTGCTGGACGCCATATAACGTCTTGTATGGTTGATCTGCTACTTCGGAGAGGGTAATTGCCAACACATATTTGAAGTAAACTAAATAGGGTCATTCATGCTATATTTGATTAATTTAAACCATTACTGGAGTTCTGATGGTCAGTCAATATCTGAAGGTATGCAATGAATAGGAGTGCCGATTTTGAGACTGTCAGGGACATTAAAGAAAAGTTGTGCTACATTAGGTGATATTACTTGTGTCATAAATTAATTCCTTTACTACTTCTGGTGAGTAATGGTATTTGCTTTACTGCAGTTATGATTACAAGAGAGAATATCAGTTGGGGCTTGAGACTACTATTCTTGTTAAGAATTATACTGTGAGTAGGCTCCATCCATATAAGGTTTTAATTGGAAAAAGCAAAGTTACAACTTCTATAATTTAAGCTTTTCTATGACATTGATCTTTTTAGGTATGGTATTTTGCTCTTGGGTATAAAGATCTTTTTCTTTTTTACCACAAGAAAGTCGGTCATTCAGTGACTCATTGATTCAGTTGTTTTTAACAGCTTCCAGATGGGAGGGTACTTAAAGTTGGCACAGAGAGGTTCCAGGCACCTGAGGCTCTTTTTACTCCAGTGAGCATGCATTCTCATTTTTATTTTCCTCTTTCAAAAATCAGTAACTTATCTTTTTCACATAAATGTTCTGGTTCTGCTGGTTCCTCGTAGTGGGGAAGACGAAAGGCAGTTGATATTTTCCCCTAAAGAAATCTAATCCCATATAAACTGGATGTCTATGTGACATTGGCATCTAAACAATGACCATCTTTTGTCTTGACAGCTTCTTAAATTTGGTGGTTCTTGTGCTATTGAATCACTATTTTTTGCTCTCAACCATCCAATAGGAGTGTAGTAGAGTCTTATGTTCAAACTGTAATTAAACTAGGTACAACTAGTTCTTTAAGATCAAGAGAGAAAGAGGAGAAGAAAGAAACAGAGAAATGAAGCAGAGATATGGAATAGGGAATGTGCAGATTTCTTGATTACTGAATTGAGTTAAATGAATCGTAAATGGTACATGAGATAGGTATTTATAGACCACATACTAGAGTAGTTCATAACTAACTATGCTACTCACAATGCCACTAGTTAGTTATAACTAACTAATGGACTATAACTGATTTCTGGAAAGTAACTAACAAGCTATACATTGACACAATATTCTTGATTAACGTGTATTACAATACTCAACACAAACCAATTTATTTTAGGCAAATTGAAGCAAGAACACATTAGTCCGAACTGCATGGTTCGAAATGTTATTCTATGCTTCTCCAAACTTCAAATGATGGGTTGATGTATGTAGAAGGAAGCTAAATTAAAATATTATTCCATGCTTCTCCAAAATTTTAATTGATCACGTGAAAGGAAGCTAATTGTCACTTTTGTTGATTATTTCAGGATCTTATTGATGTTGAAGGTGATGGCATGGCTGACATGGTATTTCGTTGTATCCAGGAGATGGATATTGACAACAGGATGATGGTACTTCAATTTTGAAGCTTTTTCTGTATACTTTGCCATAGTATTGCCATTTCATGTCCATCTTATGTTTAATGTAATAATCACTATTTTGATTATTTTTTTTGCAGCTCTACCAACATATTGTTTTGAGTGGCGGAAGTACTATGTATCCTGGCTTACCTAGTCGGTAAATTACTCAAAATACTCTTCCTTATGACTAAGTTTGAGAACTGAGCTGCTGAGTTAATTCTAAATGGTACACTTCATCAAACTTTTGTAGGATGTTTTAACTAGTGTGACAGCTTGCTTTGAGTTTATGAACCAAATTATATCCTTGAATTTCTCAGGACTAATCTTTGATCAATCTTGCCGAGATTCTGAACTATTTAACTGTTATTCTATAACTTTAATAACTCTCTTTTATAGTGTGAAGAAATCTAGTTCACCTCCCTGTGAATTATGAATTTTCTGATTCCCCTCTTGATACCGAAATAAACTACGGAATCAAAAAACTAAACTACAATACAAAATCGAAAGATAAAGATAGATAGGAAGTCAATAAGATAGACACAATGAAAGGAATATAAAGAAAATAAAGAGTGTATCAAACCCTAAACCCTCAATCAGTTGGCCAAACAAAGCACCTAAATCTTACGTAGACCTCAAGAGAATTGGATTCCCGAGCAACCCACGTTTCTAAACGAAAGATCAACACAAGCGATTCCACGCTTGCCTCACACTCTCACAAGAGTTTACATTCACAATTCTTCAATAACTACTTACTAAATGAAAGAGAATTCCTATTTATAGTTTAGGCTAAGTTATTACATCTTATGGGCCCACAAATGACCCATTTGGAAAGACAAAACATAGCAGCCCATTAATCATTCGCTTGAGCATTTATAGAGCATATGGGGCGCATCCCAAGGGCATAATGGACTGTTTTGACCCGCTCTAGCAAATCTAGAGCAGGTTGGTACACCTCCAAAGCATGTGGGGCGCATGTCATCTTCCGGGGGCTTTCTAGCCCTGTTTTGCCTTCCCTTGTCTACTTTAACGTGCCTTGACCCTCCTTGATCATCTTAGCCATCCATTTGGTACCCTTTGATAGCACCACGGAGTCATCAAGCGCCCCTTGAACCATAAGCATCCTCTCCCAATATCCGGAGGCAATTTGGATTGTATCATTCTCTCCTTCTTGAAAAAGATTCGCCCTCGAATCTACAACCTTAAAACACAATAGAAGAATGCACAACCAAGACATCCTCGAAGCACGAGGGTTAAAATCAAAAAATCCATGTCAAGGAGACACCCATTTCATATATAACCAAACATCCTTCAAGCCAATGGAAGAGAATTCATCATTTAAGGTGCAAAAGAGTTGTCTATAAGAAGCATTATGAAACGAGGAAACTACCAAAGTCGTAAGACACAAGTGCTTCTTTGTTTCCCATAAGGCCATACCCAAAAACTCTCACCTCTATCTAAAATAAATTCAACATCAACATGGACATCATCAAATGCAAAGAGGTAGTAAAAGAAAGATGTGAAGAAGATGAATCCCGTCCAAGGTGTGTCCGTACTTGAGAGTAGCCAGGTACTCAAGAAAGCTAGTAATCAAATAACTAGAAGTTGGAACAACCAAGGATGGAGTCAAGTCATTAGGATGCACATCGCCCTCTTTTCAAGACAACCCATGTTCAAATAAAATGCATTTTCAACACAAACATGGTCATTGTCATAAGCAAAAAGACAGAAAAGAAAAGAGTTAATGACACCATTCTCATCTAAATTACCCTCAAGCATGATATACAGTAAGGGAATCCATGAGAAACCAATTCACTCCAAACCAAAGGGTATACCCAAGAAGTTGGGTGACTTCTTTTCATGGCACGTAGCATGTTCCTAAGAGTCCTTCCTATTACTTCAACTTGTCCAACCACACAAGTGTGACAAGAATTAGGAAACCAAAGTTGTACATCAAGTACACACCAAGGACTCTTCCATAAGCAACAAATAGATTGCACATTGAGAATGTAAGGCCCACACAATGCAAGCACCCAAGTCAAACACCATAAAGGAATCACAAAGACACTAATACTTTCATGGTGAGACATAATATTAATCAATTTCAAGGTTTTATTCAAAATGAGGAAAATATCATCATGTCTCCGAAGATCATTAGGAATATGAGGGGGTAGGTGCATACCTTGGAAGCAACGCCTTGAAGTTGTTCTCTTGTCCTCCATAGGTGCTTTACAAGAATCTTTTCTTCCATGCATCAACTTGGACCAGTATGCTTGATCCTTTTGCCTCTTTGTAGGAATTTCCTTGGAAGGTAACTTCTTCTTTCGATCCATGAGGTTAGATGCTTCACTTCTTGTAATAATTTATCCATCAACCCATAGGAGTTTGATTAGGTTCCTCCTTTGAGTCAAGTCTTCATCAACCTTGGAATCCTTGAATAAGAACTCATCCAGACCTTCAAACTCATGCTCATGAGAGGTCTTCTTTGAATCCTCCTTTGGAAGCATTGGCTCATGAACCTCATACAATTTAATCCTTGGCTCAATATTCTCACGCGACTCTCCTTCTTGAGCCAAGTTCTTATCCCCATTCTTAGCTTCCTCTTCCCCTTCACCTTCAACTTGATTGGGTTGACTTTGGTTTAGTGGAGTTTGGGGTAGTTTAGGGAAGGTATTTTGAGCATGGCCACTCAAGGAAGCTTGAAAGTTTGGTGGATTGGAAAGGGTGGAGTTAGGGAAGTTTCGATGATCTATGATGTTATCCATCCTTCCACGCTTGCCTCACACTCTCACAAGGGTTTACATTCATAATTCTTCAATAATTACTTACTAAATGAAAGAGAAGTCCTATTTATTGTCTAGGCTAAGTTATTACATCTTATGGGCCCAAAAATGACCCATTTGGAAAGACAAAGCATAGTTGCCCATTAATCATCCGCTTGAGCATTGATAGAGCACATGGAGCGCATCCCAAGGGCATAATGGACTGTTTTGACCCGCTCTAGCAGATTTGTGTGGGTTGGGTGTACCTCCAAAGCATGTAAGCCGCATGTCATCTTCCAGGGGCTTTCTAGCCCCGTTTTGCCTTCACTTGGCTTCTTTAACATCCCTTGACCCTCCTTGATCGTCTTAGCCATCCATTTGGCACCCTTTGATAGCACCGCAGAGTCATCAAGCGCCTCTTGAACCATAAGCATCCTCCCCCTAGATCCGGAGGCAATTTGGATTGTATCACCTCTTGCAGAATCAAAATTTGCTAATTCCATCCTTCTGATAGCAGTCAGCTTTAGTATCTCCTACTAACAACTTATTCCTCATAGATGCTCTATTTTTCACTTGCTCATAAGACCCCCTGACCCCTCTGAAATTGTTAGTAACCGAATTGACACTAAATGTAAGAAGGCATAACTAAATATACAAATTAATACCACATTCCATCTGTATCATTGAATCCTCTCCCCCACCTTCTCTGTCACCAGCTTCTTTCATGCCAGTCACTTCTCTGCTTAAACTTGGTAATGGTCTGTTTGTTATGATCCATTGCAAAGTCCCACTTCGGTACTACAAAGTATTGGTGTGGGGTATTTATAACCTTGGGCTCTCCCACCTTAATAGCTAGCTTTTGGGGTGCGGTTCTCTTAAGGTTGTAACAGTGGTATCAGAGCCACCCATCACCCTTCGCGCCCACCGTGCCTTGGATGGTGACGCCGGTATGGCAGTGTTCGGCCGGGGCTAGCAATGTTTAGCGCACAGCCATCGAGGCACCTGACTCGAAAAGGGTTACCTGGGAAAGAGCTGCCTACATAAGTAGAGTGAAAGCTACCCAGAGTGGAGCCGTCGAGGATGACGGATGCAGAGCGTGGTGGTTTGTTATGATCCATTGCAAAGTCCCACATCAGTACTACAAAGTATTGGTGTGGGGTATTTATAACCTTGGGCTCTCCCACCTTAATAGCTAGCTTTTGGGGTGCGGTTCTCTTAAGGTTGTAATACTGTTTCTATGGAAAGGCTATTATTCACAGACCTAATCGCGAGGAGAACGAAATTTAGGATATATTATCTGTTTCTTTTTCTGTAGCTCAGGATTTCATGCCAAATTTCAAAACTAAATATGATTTATAAATGCAAAATATAAGAAACTTCCAATGCTATCACCAATGATATCTCTATAACTTGATTGGTAACAAAGGTAGGGGTAAGGCGTACTCCCACCTTCCCAAGGCCCCACTTGTGGGACCACATTGGGTATGTCGTTGGTCCCATATTTACATCTCTGTGATAGAAGATATTTGGGCTGCAAGATATGGATGAGACTGATGGGTGGGCAATTACCTCTCAGCTAGTTGAAAGTTAACTGCACTGCAAAAGGGTGTCAGTGCAGTAGGCACTCAAAACTAAAGGGTTCAGTTGGCCTAAGTGGTTCAAATGATTTATACTCTAAAGAGATTAACTTCTCCAACCACAAGGAGGCCATAGGACATTTTAATACCATAGAGATAATTAGTGAATTCTTCAAGCCATAGGTGGCAAGTTGGTTTTGTTTTCTTCCACTCTCTGTCCCAACTTGGATGTCCATTTTCTGTGTAGACCTTATGTGTGTATTTTGTTTTCACTACTTTTTAACCTTCATCTTGTTGTGTACGATAAATTAGAATATAGCATTCTATTCAAGAGGGTAGGAATATTATTTAGAAAGGTGCTATATTTGGAGATTCAGCCATACACTTTGATGCATGAGGGTTTCCTGTTAAGAATATCTGTAAGATGGCATCGAGAAGGAATTTCATTTCTCTTTGTGATTTATTCCCTTAAACTCTACTTTTGCAATTATGGTATCTTTTGTTTACAGTGGAAATGAAAGGAACGAGAAAGAAATTTTGTTTATTCCTGCTCCAGGACTGCATCTCTATTTTGTTTACATAAATAACAGCCATCTCTCCTTTTTTTTTAAACATTGACAGGCTTGAGAAAGAAATTTTGGACCGCTACCTTGATGTTGTTCTGAAGGGGAACAAAGATGGTTTGAAGGTACCGTTCGGCTCATATTTGTTCTTATCAGAATTTCTTGAGGTTTTTGGCTTATGGATCAGGTTGTGCGATAAAAAGTAGCATTTATTTGAGGAGGCTTAACCACAAACCTGATTTGTTATTTCACACAATAAAATTTTGAATAACGGCATTTGAAATCTGATTAAAAGGCATGGTAATCCGTTCTCCCTTAGTAAAAGCCATTCAGTAAAGGTTTCATTAAACCAAAGAAGCGAAAAAGCAAAAACAAGAACCATAGTGGAAAGGTTGGAGGAGAGGGGAGTGATTGAATTAAGTATCTCCATCTCATTGGTAACTGCAGCTTATCTGCTCCATGTAAAGTCAAGTCAATAAAGTGATGGAGATAAGATTTGGAAAAGGACGATTAGGATTTAGCATATCTAGGAAGTTGGATTACATATTGTCCTTTTATGTGTTGCTTGGTTTTCTTAAAGATGTTGAAATTTTCTCTTTTTCAAAAGTTCGTTTCACATCTTTTCTGCAACAGAAATTGCGCTTACGAATAGAAGATCCACCAAGAAGAAAGCATATGGTGTATCTCGGAGGTGCGGTGCTTGCAGGAATTATGAAGGTATGTGATATCGATTTCATCTCTGTAGCCCCCATCTCTGCTCCTTCCCTGATTCTGCATATAAAAGAGTGTTTATTATAGCAAGTTAAGAAATTTTATGCTGTAGATTACATGTTTTTCTTTATATTATGCTTAAATCATAATGGCTGGTATATGTCCATGTTTAATGATTCTTGCTGTCCTATTCTAGTCAGGATGCTCATTCACTTAGAAGTCATTCTTGCCATTTTTCTTCTTGAGAAATATTGTGTTTTTCTCACTATCCGAAAAAGGAAAAGAATTGTTATGAATCAATGCACACCCTAATCGAAGAACATACAATTTGAAAGCAACATTATGATGTAAACAGAAAAGAAATAATTCGATAATCGAATAATTTCTGCAGGATGCCCCTGAGTTTTGGATCAATAGACAAGATTATTTAGAAGAGGGAGTTGCATGCTTAAGCAAGTGTGGCCAGGCATGATTTTCATGTCCATCACTTGCTTAAGGTTTTTTGCTAACATTACAAAAGAACGTGGAATATACAGCGAAGACATGCTGGCGACGACTGTGAATGAAGAAGCTCTTGTATTGTATTTAACTTGAAAATTCTCAAAGTGATAGGAAATGTTATCCTTGAATGTTTTTTGCTGCATCTGTAGTTTATCTTAGTTGAACGGGACTTCGTAAGGGCTTGAATTTGTACAGTCAATACTGAATTAAAAGATTGCTCGACTTCTTTTCATTCCCTGTCAACCCCTTTTGTGAAGTTTATCAAATGTGAGCTCAAACATAAGCAGCTTATCGCGTAAACTGGTGCAGGCAGAAGAGGTTGTGAACTAATTCTCAAATATATTACAGCTTGAGGTATATTGGATGTTTGTTGAATGTTATTGTTGTTCTTTCTGTCCAGATATTAACTTTATATTCCTTGTCAATCCACACCCGTGGTTGAAAACGGCTTTGTTCATCTTAAGGTTTATGAATCGGTGTGCCATGCCTAAGCTTGTATTTTTTTCTCTCTTATTGCAGCTGTTTCCAGGTGCAGTATTATTTTCGCCCGATTTAATGTTGTAGAATGACATTTTTTATCTTAATGACAGCTAGCATCTGTGATTTGCTGTTCGAATCAAGTGATCAGAGTAGAAAGTTGTCATTCGAATAAAAGGTGAAATGAGATTCCCTCAACAGCATAGTGTGATGCAAGCTTTTGATTACTGGAAATAAAGTAACATGAATTATACATATTATTCCCAATAAATGGGAAATGAAAAGTGAAAGAGGAGAAGACATATATGGAACAATTAAAAAGAAAGCCATCCAAATGAAATAAGATATTGGGCATCATCTAATTTCCACAGAGAGCAACATTTTTCTTAGTAGGTCTGAAATTCAAAGCAGTGAGACTATAGATGCACGTGTTTGCTTGTTTAGCTTTGATGGTAATCTCATCAGTAGTGGTTCTTGTAGAGCCAGGTACATTGCAGGAAGAAGATGAGCTTCCTATAAGGCTAGCCCTGCAAGAATTGCCCACTGCTTTCTCTGCAGCACACTCTATTCCATCCACAGAAGGTATCTCCAACCTGTAAACTCCATATCTGTTGGTTGTTCTGTTCACTGACACTGATACCAGCTCCGCGGTCCTTGTAGACATTGCCTTGAACGTGCAATCTATCTTAACTTCTACACCTGTTCATTGTTTATATTAACCAACTAACACTAGAGCTAGCATTATCAACCCACCCGTCCAACCCGCCTAGATTTAAGCAAGTTACTTTATGATCCATTTGTTGACTTGATCGGATATCCAACGACCCATCAAATTATTGGATCAGAACGGGTCAAAATTTGATAGTCAAATTTAGAGATTGAGAAATATGTTAGTTTAGAAGAACTTAGCTTCCAAACTTCCTTTTTCAAAAAGCAAAGTAAAATATTAAGTAAAATTATCAACCCATGACCATTCTCAACCTTGTCAAAACCTTCATCCATCATGTGTAGGTTGTACCTGATATAAAGGCAAACAATATCGACTAACTTTGACCCAAGCAAATTGGGTCTTGACCCGCCCAAACCTGACCCAACATGTTCATTCCCAAGAACTTGTTAAGGAACAGAGAGTGTACCTGGCATGAAGTAGCTGTGCCTGGAGAAGGAATTATTGGAGCAAATGTCACAGTAAACCATACCCATGACAGTGATATGGGAATTGGACACTTTTGCTGCTGCCGAAAGACTCAACCACAAGAAGCAGCATGAAACCACCAACAGGACGTGTGTAGCAGCAGTAGTCGTCGTCATGGCAAAAGCAAAAACACGAACTTACCTGAGAACTTGAAAGAGTTAAAAGACTCAGAAAGCAACAGATAAAACTACTAGTATGTGAATAGCTAGAAAATCGAGCAGCCAAGTGATTATATTACGTTAAGCAAGAACGCAAAATGACTAGCTAATATGGTTGAACAATTTTATGTTAACCACAAAAAAAAAAAAATTAAAAAAAATGAGGAAGATGTGAGCTACAGTGGGTATATGGATAATGAGTAGCAACGACAGAAATGAAAAAGAGAGATCAAAGTTGAAAAGAGGGAGACAGGGATAGAACCTTATTGCTAGTAAGAATTCACAAACAAACAAATCATGTGAACTTTCTTTGGAATTTTGTAAGGGTGGATGTGTAGGAAAGAGAGTATACGTAGCGAGCAAGTAGACAAATTCATTACATAGAGGAATAAATAGGACACCCCATGGCCATTTTCCTTTCACTTTCATCCTTGTTTGTAATTTACGATGGTCTTGCTCCTTAACGTGATATATATATATATATATATATATATATATATATTATATAAATAAAAATTTACTAACAAAGCTGTCAGCTGCTTCTTGAACTTGCTACTGTCTATTTACTATTTTACCTAACTCCAAGGAGGGAGTCACGGACTTGCAACTCTCTCCATATCTTCAACTACTTTTTCTAAGTTATAAATAGACTGGGCAGAGAGAAGGATGTTTCTACTGAGAATCATGTGATCATTGAGGCAAAGAATTAACCCAAGCATAACTTCACATTTATTGTAAGTTCACTTGTCGTTCTCTTTTTTAATTTATGAGTTGAAGCATTCATTGTTGTACTTCCATGCATCAACTGGAACTGCCTGCACTTGCTTGGTTATGTCTAAACAATGATATACATACATACAGAGGAAAAATACAAGCGGCAAAAGCATTTCCAATATTGCAATGGACCTAATTTTACCTCTATCCTAACCATGTATAATGCACTCAAGCTAGTCCATTTAAAGCGCAATCGCTTGTTAAATTTTTTTTGCCAACCATATATAGCCGGTTAAGGGTCACTCTCCCTTTCTATCTTGTTTTCCATTTGGGGCTATAAATTCTTTTAGTGCAATTAGGTGCCAAGTCATGTTTCTTTTAACTTAATATGTTTTGAGAAATATTACACAAACACAGAGAGAGAGAGAGAAAGAATCATACATTACTTAGCTTAAATCAAGCGAGTTAAGTCATATATAACCTGAACTTTATACAAAAATGGTTGAAGTTCAGTCACATATATAGTGTGACCATCATGTATAAATGGCTGAAGTTGCTTGTCTTTAAATTGTCTGAGGTAAGATTTTGGTGCTCTACACATAGACATCTATGTTTGAACTTGAGAAATGCACACTTGAAGTCAATTTAAAAGCGGCTAAACTTATAAAAATTTAGGATTTCCGTCTGTAGCTTAAATGGGGTTTAGTCACATATATTGGGCTTAGTCATAACTAGAATCGTTAAATGAGTGGGTCAGATTGAATTTTTTTTTTTATTCAAAAGATGCATTTAATATAACTTAAAAGCAGGAGTGCCCAGATTAATCTGGTTCAAGTACAAGTACATTTTGAACAGGGTCTCCTTGAGACAAAATGGTAGAGCTCCAAACTTGTCTAACAAAAAGATCAGTTCCTAGAATGTCCGCCCATAAAGCTTGTTGTGCGCACATGGGAGGAATTGCAAAGACAACCACACTTTCATACTTTTGCCTTTTTGCTCCTTCTTGGGCAAGCGCATCCGCAACCTTATTTTGCTCTCTATAGTTGTGTTGCACCTCCGGATGACCCAGCTCCGCCAGTAGTGACCTGCATTCCTCAATAAGACCATCATATAATAGGTTTCCATTAGTGATCATGTTGATAACAAGCATAGAGTCTACATCAATATGGATGGGGTGAGGTTGTTAATTTTAACCAACCTCAGTCCCTCAACTAAAGTGATAAGTTCCATCTGATTATTGGTTGCACAAGTGAAGCTTTTGTAGAAACCTAATATCCAATCACCTTTGTGATTTTTGATTGCTCCCCCAATCCCCCATTTCTCAGGATTTCCAGTGCATGTCCCATCCGTGTTAAACTTAAAGGAGTTGTTTGAAGGGGGGTTCCACTTAACATAGATGCTAGTTGCCGGAGCTTTGGTAGTAGCAGGGTTTAAGCAACAGAACTCAACAACCTGTGCATAAGAGTTCTTGAAGGAGGGCTTGTTAGTATGACTATTAAAGAGGTTATCATTCCTAGTAGTCCAGATAGTCCAGAGGGAGAAGGAAAGGATGGTGGACCAAGAAAAGATGTTGTCAAATTGTTTATCCTTGATTTTCCTCCAAGTTGTGGCCCAATTTTCTCTTTTGAAATCAGAAACAACATTGGTTGAAGGGTTAAAGGAGCTTTGTCTCATGTCATTCCAAAAGCTGTTGATTAAGGTACAAGAGGTAAAAATGTGGTCAGCATCTTCAATTGGATGTTGACATTTTTTGCAGACATTGTCTACAATAATACCCATTCTGTTGAGGGTTTCAAGCAAGGGAGTCTATCATGGTATATGAGCCAGATAAAGTGCTTTACTTTATTTGGCACATGTAATTTCCAGATCCAGGTGAAAGAATTGCTTGTACTACTGGGATCTTTCAGGCTATTGAACAAAATGTGTTGGTAGGCACTTTTGCTACTGAAAATGCTATTTCCAGTGAGAATTCAAACAAGCCTGTCACTTTGGAGTTTAGGATTGAAGAAAGAGGAGCTGGTGATGGTATAAATGATGTTGGTGGGAAGGTCAAAGCTGATAGAGTTGAAGTTCCAGCATCCATTTTGGTAAACATCAGAGAGTTTAGTGTCCATGTGGTGTTCCATTAGTGGACCAGTAATGGAGTTTCTAAGGAAAAAGGTGGTTTTGGATCCACTAATCAGACCAGAAATTAATAAGGTCCCCATTATGAATAACCCAGTGTGAGGATTGCTTGCAGATGTTCCAACCCTTGATGAGTCCTTCTTGATGAGTCCTTTCCATGTTCTAGAGCTGGTATTTCTGTTTGCCATGCCTTTAGAGCCATGTTTAAAGAGCAGGACAGATGACCACAGAGTGTGGGGGTCAAGATTGAACTGGGAGAGAGTTTTGTTTATAGTTATGCAGTTTTTGGTATTGGCCCTTGCCATGAGAGTTAGGTCATCTGCAAAGAGCAGGTGAGAGATTTTGGGCCCTGAGTGGTTGATAGCAATAGAGTCCCAATTAAGAATGTCCACTTCATGGTTGATTCTTCTGGAGAGAATTTCCATGCAAAGGATGAAGATATAGGGGCTGGTGAGTCACCCTGCCTAATTCCTCTAGTAGGTTTAAAGAAATCAATTTTCCCATCATTAACTAAGACAACAATGTTGGTGGAGGTTATACAGGACACGATGCGAGTGATGATGTCTTTGGGGAAATTAAAGAAGAGAAGGGCAAGTCTGATGAATGACCATTCAAGCCTGTCAAACGCTTTTTCAAGGTCAATTTTTAGGATCATATTGCTCTGCTTACCTTTCATTTTATTGAAGTAGGTGATGAATTCCTGAACTATTATGGCATTGTCAGAAGCTCTTCTTCTTGAAAGAAAGCTTGCCTGATTCCTGCCAATAATTGAAGGAAGGGGGGATTTGATTCTATTGACTATAATCTTAGTTATGATCGTATACTGAGTGTTATAGATTCCAATAGGTTTGTAGTTTTTAAGGGTGGAGGAATTATGAGACAGAGGTAGGTGGAGTTGACCTGATCATCCATTTTGAGAATAGAGAAAGTGTAGACGCAGAAGTTAATGAGGGGTGGCCCTAAGATATGCCAGTACCTTTGGAAAATGAGGGGGTGAAGGCCATCAGGGCCAGGAGCCTTGGTGGGTTTGAAGCTGAAGGTGGCTCTTTTGATTTCCTCAGAGGAGGGGGGACTGGTAAGTTGATGGTGGTCTTGAGTGTTGATGGACCCAGTCACAGAAGGGTTGGATTGGTATTTGAGATAGCTTCAAGGGTGATCAGTGGTGAATAAGGCCTTATAGTAGTTAATGATTTTTGCCTTGATGTCTGCAGGTTCATAAAGCCAGATACCACTATCTTCCTGTAGGGCATTAATGGAATTCCTCCTTCTTCTATTGAGGGTAGATGTATGAAAGAATTTGGTGTTGGCATCTCCCTCAATGAGTCAACTGATTCTGAATTTCAATCTCCAGAACTCATGCTCATGTATGAGAATTTCACTGAATCTCTGAGAAAAAGAATTTTCAAGATTGTGAAGGAAATTGCTGGTAGGGTAGTTAGGGGACTTTTGAATACCAACTAGCCTGGCAAGACTGGTCTGTTTTTCCTTGAAAATGTTTCCAAAGGTTTCCTTGGTCTAAGCTGTAGCATTTTCCTAGAACTGAGCAGTAAAATTAGTAGAATTAGTAGAATTAGTGAGGTTAGAGGAGTTGTCAAAGGATTCTCTGACAAGGTGTTCAAATCCTTGGTGGGAGCACCACATACTCTCCATTCTAAAAGGTTTGTCAAGGGCTCCTTGATTGGCCTTTGATAGGCCAATAAGAAGAAGACAATGATCAGAGTGGGTTCTGGAGAGGTGGGTAACAAAGCCTCAGGAAATTTATGAATCCAAGTCTCATTAGCAAAACACCTATCAATTCTCCTATTTCTGTACCTTTTATTAGTCCAGGTGTACTTACTGCCTTTGAAATCTAGGTCCATAAGTTTACAGTTATTAATGCAGTTTCAAAATTGGTTGGCTCTACTATTGTTAATGGCATTACCTCCAAATTTGTCATTGGAGGTTAAGATCTCATTAAAGTCACCTCCCACTAGCCAACTATTTTGAGAGTCTCTATTGACCACATTAGCCATGATTTCTAATTGATTCCAAAGGGTTTTCCTATCATTGTAACAGGTGGCAGCATAAATTATTCTAAGGAACCAGATAGAGGGAGGGTTAGGTACCTGGACAACAACATGAATACTCTGAGAGGACATGGAGATGTCAGTGATGTCAAGCATGTCCTCTTTGAGGACCAACCCCCCAGATTGACCAGTGGCTTCAGACTGGATGTGCTTGAAGAAGCCAAGATTCTCAATAAGAGTAGACTGATCAGTCATTCTTGTTTCAAGAAGAGCCATCATAGAAGGTTTGTGAATACTTAGCATGGAGGAGCAGTGTCTTTGAAACTCCATACTGTTTGCCCCCCTAGCATTCCATATTATGAGATTCATCATCAGTCTTGGGAATGCTGGGGGGTTTGTTATTACTTCCTTCCCCTTCCCCAGTAGGTTGGGTGGTGTCATCATTTATAACTTTCTCTTCTTTGGGGATGATGGAGAGAGTTTTGCTACAATGAACCCCTGGTTTGAGGGGCTTGGAAATAAGATCCCTAGTTCAAATTTCATAAGGTTTGTTAGGCACAAAACTACTACCATTTCGTGTACTAATTCCACAAACTCTAGGGTTACTGGTTTTTCCAATGTTAGTACATCTATTTTTGGGACTTTCATAGATGCTGAGAGGGATTCCATTTCCCTGTTGCTTTCCCTCAGTTCTTTCAGGGCTTTTCCCTTTCCCCCATTTCCAGTATTAGGGGGTTGGTCATGGAGAGGGGATCCTGAGCTTGAGTAGGTTGATGGAGGCCCCCATGTTCTTTCACAAAAATAAGTTCTTGGTAAGGAGGTCTTGAGCCAGTTGAGGAAAGATGGGTATGCTCTGTGTGATCTGCCTCATGATGTTGTTGAGCATGGTTGGAGTGAGGGAGTCGAGAGAAGTCTGATTCATCACTCGTACCTATGTGGCCATCCAGGTGTTCTGGCCAAAGGTCATGAAGCCCTGATTGAGGCCCAGAGTAATCAGTTGTGCTAGGTATTTGGGGTCTCTCAGTCAGATTGATATCGGGTTTCTATCCACTTCCGGCTAGAAATTTAGTTGGAGATTTTGGATTCCCATCTTTAGCCATGATTTTGGAGTATTTTGAGGTGTTGGTAACAAGGTGAACAACTGTGGTGTTTGCCGATTGTTGCTTCCCGGTGGAGCCATTTAGAGTATGGTTTGAGCCATTTACATAAATCCCTTAATCTTTAAATGATATTACATAAAATCTCGACTATTTTTTTAATTTTTATTCCGATTTTTTGAAATAGTGATACATATAAAAAAAAGTGATACATTTGAAACTAACAAGATATTTATTTAAGGAAGTAACAAATTCTCTTTTATTCATTGTATTTTTTTATTTAAGGAAAGATATCTAATTTTTCTCTTTTTTTTAATTTAATTTAGGTGTTTTAATTATGTTTCTCTTTTTTCGTCTTTAATTATATAAGATATATTTTTTTTGGTCTTTTTTTCTCTTTTTTCGTCTTTAATTTTAGTCTGCTTTTTTTAGATTTAATTTTAATTATGTTTCAATTCTGCTTTTAGTCCTTTTTAAAAAAATATTATTACTTTTATTTCCTACATTGACTACACCATTACCTTTCATTAATAACATATGAATCACCCAATAATTGAAATAAATAATCGCATCTACCATGTGAATCACCATAATACCATATATATCACCCATTAATATCATTTGAATAACCTAATAATTGAAATTATCATCATAATATAATATGTATGACTCATTAATATCATATGTATCACCCGTTAAAATCATACAAAATATATCTATCGTATGAATTATCATAATATCCATATAATAATATCATATTTATCATTCATATGAATAACCATTAAAAGAATAAACATGTATGAATAACTAAATAAATTTATATATGTATCAATAGATTTTAAAAAAATATGGAAGAGGTTTTAGGAAAGGAAAAAAAAGTTGCATGTATTAATGAAGGTGAAAAAATCAGGAAGTAAGATGATTTAAGCATTGATGGAAGAGAAAAAATAAGATGATTTAATTGTTGATAATTAGGAAGATATTTTAGGGAAGAAAATCTTGAATGAGTTAATGTTGAAATAAAAATAGAATGTGGATTTTTTTTTATATGTATCAAGAGTGAAGTTAGAAAATAAAATTTTATGTAAATTTAAAAAAGAAAGAAATATTAAGTAATATAGTATTAAGTATGAAATTTTGTGTAATTTATCGTAATAAATAAGCAAGTTTATTTGGGTGGAGGTGGACATGAGCAAGATGGGCTCAGCAATAGGAGTAGGCTATAGTAAATACACTATAATGTGGGTGTAGGTAAGGAAAGTTTTCTTTTTGGGGACCATTTCACGTGGGAGGGGAAAAAGTTGTAGTGAAAACGTCATTTCGTTTTTGATTTTCTGGCACGTCTTTATGTGTCTGTGCACAGCGGCGGAGTCACAGCCAACGAAGGGTGATCAGATTAACATCTTTCGTCGAAAATTTTTTTTGAGTATATAGGTTAAATATAGATATTTATGGTTATATACATGTTGTTGCACACCCTTGACAAGCTAGAGAAGCATAGTCTAGTGGTTAAGAGTGTGCATTTCCGCATGAACAACCCGAGTTTGAATCTTGGCAGGTGCAACAGTGCTTTATTTTCTTTGTCTTTTAAATAGTTCTTTGCCCAAGAGAAAATATGAACACTCTTGACCAAAACTTCTGGCTCCGTCACTGTGACTGTGCAAATATATATATCATTCCGGACTCCACAATATATATTTTCATATCTTGCTCTTGAAGGATGTACACGTTTCCTACAATTAATGTTCAATTTCAGTTTCTCAAAAATCTATTGCATGCATGCGTAAATTGAGAGATTATCCATGTATTCATTGGTTCACCGTTAAATTATATCAGCAGTTTAAGTATATCCTAACATTAAAGTTAAAACTCTCCTGGTTATGTAGAGTTGGACAGAACTGGACTGCACTTCCCACCTGCTAATAGAAAGAAGAAGGAGCTAGGCCCAACTATATATAACGCTAGCTAACTGCAAATGGTCCACACATTCCCTTCATCTGTATGTTGTTAAGTTTTGTTTTTGTCAGATCGAAGATAACAATTTTCTTTTCAATGAGCCAATCATATTTCATAAGGTATATGCTTACATGTAATTTACCAATCAGATCAGTGTCCACCAAATTGTAAAACTACTATGTATATTAATTTGCTCTCCTTTAATTCTTCGTTTTTTTCTGGTTTAGTTATTTCTTTTGTTATATATATAGAGTCACTCCCATTTAATTTGGGTGGCATATATGATATGGCAATGCAGAACAGCGCACTAATTATTTGGTGATCTCATTTGATCATATCGTAGCACGTTGTAGTTTTGGGTTAGTGTATTTATTTATGTTTAGGTATTGAGATGTAGAGATACGTCATACTTGAATCATGATGACACCAGCTTAATAATATTGGGTCAAGGCTGGCCTTTGGCATTTTGTAAACAAATTGGGTCGTCATTAAGTTTGATTTCTGTTTGCTATTTCAATCCCTAATAATTAAAAGTTGGAGCCTGGGGGTTTGATCAGTCCACTAATACAACGTGCTTACAAAGTTCCAAAGAAATGGAGTACGTAATACTAGCTAGCTAGCTATATTAGTGTATGTACATTGGCGCGCGGAGCCACAGCCAACGAAGGGTGATCAGATGAACACCCTTCGTTGGAAATATTTTTCGAGTATATAGGTTAAATATAGATATTTATAGTTATATACATGTTGTTTAACACCCTTGACAAGCTAGAGAAGCATAGTCCAGTGGTTAAGAGTGTGCATTTCCGCATCAACAACTCGGGTTCAAACCTTGGCAGGTGTAGCAGTGCTTTATTTTTTAACCAAAAGTCTGGCTCCGTCACTAGGTATGTACTAGTACAATTTTAGTAGTATAGTTGTAATAAAAAAGGCACAGAACAAAAGGGACCAATTCAATAAGAAGAATATTTAGTCATCAATGTGCCAATCACGTATGGCTCATTGGAAAAAGCCTCATAAAAGGCAGATTTAGCATAACTTATACAATTCTGAAGAATTTTTTTCCATTAATGTAGCCTCCTGCAGCTGGGAATAAATTAGAGTCTTGGTGAAAACGCTGGACTAATTCCTAGCATTGGACTCGTCTTTTAATTTAAGCCTACTACTTATTAACAATGAATTAATGTGCATATCTTCTTCTTCTTCTTTTTTGTTAATTAAAAGCTATGCACATTTACTCATATCGATCGTTTCTCTAAAATTCTGACTTATCTAGTGTTATAATCTGCTATATTGCAAAATTATATTCTACTACTTCATTTATTAAAACAATAAAGTACTACGTAAAATATTTTATATGATGTTTTTACTATACAATTAACTTTCACACGTACTTCTCTAAAAACAAATAGTATTATATATTCATCGCTTTCCTTTAAATTAATATGGACAAGACAAACGTTGTAAATATCTTTTAGACGAGGTCATGTTTCTGGGGTGAAACCAAAGACCCTTTTCGTGGTTATATGATTTTTTTTTCTTTTTTTTTTTGGTAAAGGATTATATGAATAATTATTATTACACGTGACCCTAACTTTTTCGTTGCTCTGTATATTTGTAAACTAGTGTTTCTGTGATGGGAAAAGTTAGTTAATGAGTTACATTGTAGAATTCTTTTAAGTAATCTCTATATATTAAATATAAGAGAGGGGTGGGAAAGATGATTACTATTGGTAAAAATTTAAGTAGGCAAATCAACTGTACTATTATTTACAAACAAAAATTATGAAAGATTCATTAATTAGCAACAAATAAGGTACACAACTATACTAATATTTTCACTGGATTAATTATCTGGGAAAAGTTTGGTAATAGATGATATATATATATATATATATATATATTTCGAAGTGTGAACTTAACGAAGTAGACAGTATTGTTATCCAGTAAGAAATAAGCTGGTAATTTGTGGAGATGGGAGGTTAATGAATAGAAAAATGCCGACTTTATTAATGGAGAAAGAGACAAGGGCAACCATCCTTGTGTAAATCCAAGCCATCAATTTCTACTATTTGTCTCTAGCTACCCCTTGCTTCATTTTTCTCCCTTGTAAGGTACTTATATTGTATGAAGTAATTGGCTCAATTAATTCAAAACATTTCGACTATCTGTAAACATTAATTGCGAGCACAGATTTTAAAGCAAGGGCCGGGGCCGGGCCGGGCCGGGGCCCGGGCTGCTTCCTCCATCACTCTCACTTTTCCTATTAAACTCCATATATATTTTCATGGATGATGACGTGACGACCTACCGCCCCTTAATTCCTTCGCTAATTAACACTTGGAATTTTGATGTTTACGCATACATATACTTCTGGCTTAACAGTTAACAGCCGATCGAAACTCCTTTCTTTTAATAACATAAAAGTGAAATCAACTATATATTGTTTCTTTATATGATCATGGACAGTCTGTAGCATTTGAGCTTGAATTATTAGACTCTAGCTGCATTTTCTTTATCAGTGCGTGGCAATAGTATTAACCTTTCATTCATTCAAAGGAATAAAAAAGAGGAGGAACTCGATCGTTTTTGTTTCTTCCCAATAGGTGGTGTGGACGTACCATATTTTTGAGTATTTGGAGTGTATTCTTAACCCAAGAGGTGCTAAACATAGGAGCTTGCATGCAGTAGCCTAACGATTGTACGAGGAGTGGCCTTTTTGTACTGTTTAATTTTCTGCATTTATTTATGTACATCTTGACAGGATGGTTACACAATTAACAGCCAACTACTTATTTGGCATGTACAGAGGCTCATTTTCACTCTGCTCAAATGAAAGAAAAACGTTGGAACTGAACTTTATTTCATGAAGAATATTTTGATGCAACTGAAAAGGAAAAAACCAAAAAAAAAAGAAAAAAAAAAAAGAATTAAGGCTTCTAGCGTACACGATATATACATTGGCAAAAGGATGATTAAAGGTTTGTGAATATTTTTCAAGGTTTGCATGTACAACGAGCTCAAACAAATTATCATACTTAGAACAAATATGTAGAGCTTTGTTAGATTATCAAGTTGAACAACCACACATGCATTTGATCTTCATATAAAGCTTGATATGATATCCTAAACAATGACGTAATAACTTATTACAATTGGTAATATATTGTGCTGATAGTGTTAAAAAGATGTTCAGCATTATTAGTGTGTGTATAAGTTTTAAAGCTATATGTAAAAAGGTGACATTTTTTACCAAAAATTCTACCACCCAAATTAAAATAAACATAAAACAGAATGGGGCAAGTGTTGAGGAAATTGGCAAGTGACTTCATTGTTAACATAAGAAGTAGCATTGCATTTATCTAATATCCCTTTCATTCCGCTTCGACCAATAATCCGCTCTCTTGCGGATTTCACTATACTCCCATTATTTAATAATGTAATGTATAGTTGTATACCAGCCACCAGCAACTGAAACTGAATCATAATATATCCTTTTTTTATCAAAAATTCCCAACTATGCTTTTGCTATCGTCAGCTGGGCCGGCCCATGATGGGACCCACCTCCACGAAACTTCCTACAACTGGACCTACCTAATATCTCGCCACACTACCGTTGGTAGAGTTTAACAAAACCAACAACACACAAAATAAAATGATTGGAATCAACCAACCAGCTAAAGAGAAATTTTTAGTTAAAAGTATAAAAGGTATAATTCCAAATCCAATTCTCAGGAGGAGAGAGGTCGATAAAATTCACAAACTCCCAAACATGCTAAATGAAAAAGTCACAGATTTTTCCAAGATTTTTTCCCCTCAAATGCTACACAGTCTGGACAAACTGACGAATTCCCATTTCCAATTAAATAAAATGATTTAGAGGGTCACATGAATTACTTCTCACCTTTAAAAAGCCTCTTTCCTTTTCCGTTTCGCTTGAGTTGTGTTTCTTCACAACTCTCATTTTATGTCTCATGACAACTTCATGTCATAACCATTTCTAATTTCCCTGGTAATTATTTATTTATATATATATATATAGGACATCAAATCATAATAATAAAAGTTGACAAAATTAGCAGAAAGCAAAAAGCAGGGGGAGTGGCCGATGAGCGTGATGAGCAATACTTTGTGTGGGAGCATGGGGAGCTTAAAGAATGACATAAAAAGTGAGGTTGGCAGCTTAAAGAGTGAGATAGGAAGTCTCAAGAGTGAGAATTCGTACAGTAAGCTGCTGCCAGATGACTCTCTTGCTTCTTCTGAATCCAAGAAGGTGACTCCTGTCTCCTCTGACTTTGAACTCAATGGTAGCAGCTTAGCACCTAACCAAGTGGACGATGACGTTGAAATCCAATCTCCTGATAACTCAATTTGGGAGTCCTTCTTCGCTGATCAGCTCGAGGGAGATTTCATGATCTCTTCCCCAATCAGGAACCTTCCCTCGCCTCAGCCTGCTTCCAGTTTCAGTACTGCTACTACTCACAGTAACAATAACAACAACAACAATAACTACTACAACGCATACGCACATCATCAGGGAATTCATGGGCAGAGCATGATGATGTGCTCCCCTCCTCGCTCTCCCCTCGGACCTAATAATTACAACTCGAGTAACAAAGGCAAGGGACTGAGCCCGCTCCAAAAAGTTTTCAACTCTCCTAATAACCAGTTCATGCAGATTGAGAGCTTTAACCTGCCAGCTCTCGAGAGTTTCTTGGATGATGATTATGACAAGGAAGATTTGGCATCCTCATACTCCACCCTCAAAGTTTCAGGCGGTGGAGTAGCTGGATCCGCTTCCGAGTCATTCGATGCTCTGTCGGTAATTCCTGATTTTTTAGAGTGCCTGGCGTTGCCAAATTCATCATCCAATACGTCTGGTAGCTTTGTGGGATCATTGCTCAGCAACACATTTTCCAGCCAACTACTTAACCAAGACGACGAGATTTTCCAGACTGGTTCTATCGCTCCTTTGTCACAACAGCTACATCAAGAACGGCAGCATGAGAAGCAACAAAAACAAAGACCAACATATGTTCAACCACCATCAACACAACAACAACAACATACACAAATTTTCAATCACAACTTGATTGTTGCTGCTTCTGATCAGGTACTACTACTTTATCTATGATTTTCTGGTTCTCCTTTCTTAAATCTAATGCTGATACTTAACCGAGGATTTACCACAATGCCTGTGAAAACCGTATCTACTTTTACTCATGCAACTATATCAAAATTTACTCGTCTTTCCAATGCTTCTGATTTGGTGTTAATGTTCCTGCTTCACAACAATAGCTTTAGATCTTTTTAAATGCATGTAGAAACCAACCATGTCAAGCTTAAATTGCAGTACGTCTACGGTGAATTAAAATGGCTGTCTTATGATAAGACTCTTTATCACCATGCAGATGTGTTTGTCCCTCTTCCTATGGATAAAAGTTTGTATATAGTATAAAATGAACGTAGTCCTTGTCATTCCACATAACTGGACTCTTTGAATCGGTATAAACTATTGCTCGTGTGAAGACGTTCCAGTAGATAACAATGTTTAATTTAATATCCTACAAAGGTGGCATCACTATATATACTAAAGAAGTGTTAATTAATATGTAAATGCAGGAACAGGACAGTGGCTTACAACTGGTGCACCTTCTCCTTGCTTGTGCAGAAGCAGTGTCCAAAGAGGACTACATGTTGGCAAGAAGATACCTCCACCACCTGAATCGAGTAGTTACCCCAATAGGCGACTCCATGCAACGCGTAGCTTCTTGCTTCACCGAAGCTCTTAGTGCTAGACTTGCAGCAACTCTAGCTACTAAACCCAGCACTTCTAACCCTAAACCTTTCAATCCTTTTCCTCCTAATTCCCTCGAAATCCTCAAGATCTATCAGATTCTTTATCAAGCTTGCCCTTATGTCAAATTCGCTCATTTCACAGCTAATCAAGCCATATTTGAAGCATTTGAAGCTGAGGAGCGTGTTCATGTTATCGATTTAGACATCCTTCAAGGTTATCAGTGGCCGGCTTTTATGCAAGCGTTAGCAGCCCGACCAGGCGGTGCTCCGTTCCTTCGCATTACAGGAGTCGGGCCGTCTCCAGAGGCCGTCAGGGAAACGGGCCGGTGTTTGACAGAACTGGCCCACTCCCTCCACGTTCCCTTCGAATTCCACCCGGTGGGGGAACAGCTAGAGGATTTGAAACCACACATGTTCAACAGAAGGATCGGTGAGGCTCTGGCCGTGAATTCGGTGAATCGACTCCATAGAGTCCCAGGCAATTGTATTGGCAACTTGTTAGCCATGATCAGAGACCAAGCCCCGAATATAGTAACGATAGTGGAGCAAGAAGCGAGTCACAACGGACCGTATTTCCTAGGCCGGTTCCTGGAAGCGTTGCACTACTATTCAGCGATATTTGATTCGCTGGATGCAACATTTCCAGGAGATTCATCACAGAGAGCAAAACTGGAGCAGTACATATTCGGACCGGAGATAATGAACATAGTGTCGTGCGAGGGAACGGAGAGAGTGGTGCGGCACGAGAGGTTGGAAAAGTGGAGGAGAGTGATGGAAGGGAAAGGGTTTAAAGGAGTAGCACTGAGTGCAAACGCAGTGACACAGTCCAAAATATTACTGGGTCTCTATTCCTGTGATGGTTATAAATTAACAGAGGACAATGGCTGCTTGCTTTTGGGATGGCAAGATAGAGCCATTCTTGCGGCCTCTGCATGGCGATGCTGATTTCATTTCTCCATTTCTCTCAATTTTTACCTTGTATCTCTCCCTTTTTTCTAGTTTACTTAATATTTCTCTTTCGGAGTGAGATTGCTTCTTTCTTTTTCATTTTTTTGAGCACGTAAATCAAAAGATACGGAAATGCCCAAGAGGAAAAGGCAACGAAATAGAATTATCAAAGTTCTAGATATTTCTTTTTACGTGTAACTTGAAAAGGACCACTAAATACGGATTAGGTCAACATTAATTTATTCACGTACCATGCAATCTTTACCAAGTTTTGTCATTCCTTTGAATGTACATCACAATATTTAGATTGCTCAAATTGCTCCTCACTATCCTAAGTGATTACATCCGTTGATTTAATATGTGACACGTGTCAGTTATCTAATGACGTATCGGACAAAACTGGAGGATGCATTACTGCGTAACTAATTATTGTCGAATATCAAAGTGTTTAATTTATTTCAATTACGTATAACTTATTTAGGTCGTTACTATATTAAAAAAAGAAAAAAGAAAAAAAAATTGCACCATCAGATCAACTTTGTGTCCCAAAAGTAGAGACTCTGTATTAACTAGTAAGCGGAGGATTTTCAAGCCTCATCAGCTACACATTCTCTCTCATTTTCTCCGGTTAAAATGAAAATGGTGTCATTTGCCATCTGAACCAACGTCCTAGTTACTCTCAAGATCAGATACCTTTTTAATGTACAAGCAGAGGTATATATAGGTGTGAACGAAGCTGCACTGATTATAACGCTCTTGGTAAATAAATAACCTGGAATGCACAACAAAATTACATTGGATGCCGGTAGGGAATGAACTTCTATATCCAGCAATCTGATCCGTTTTCCTTTTACTTTGTACCCCGTTAACGTAGGTACTTGCACACCAATATGCCAGTTATTGACTTGGGGAAAAAAAATGAACAATTATGCGTCTTTTTGACAAGATGATCCAAGTACATGGTGACAAAAAATCCTTCTGCGTGTCTCCAGTTTCCTCTGGATTTTTTTATATGAGAAATCTGTGACTACAAGTGTAAAGAGACAAACTTTCTATAATACATAACAATGCTTTTCAACAAACATGTAATAATGATGTATCATACATATTATGGCACCAGACTGAACTTCACAGCACAGGTAACCCAAAAGGATACAAGAAGATCAAACTACATACACTTGCAATCTCACAATATGGAACACGAACAGATACTTTGATTTGGGGCCTTGTCAATCTTCTTTTCTGTTTTACAAAGACGAGTCTCAGCAGCAACAAAAGGAAAAGATTAAAGACATCAATGGCTCAACAACACAACACTGGATTGAATATTGAAAACTGGGGGGCTGGAGTAGAGAATAGACGTAGCAGGGGACACCAAAGATCTTCAAATACACAGCTCTCTCTTAAGTTTCAAGATAAGCACATTGCCACGGAACAATTATAAACGCATTGATAAAATTATTCCAGTTTTGAGTATTTGCAACTTCAGCAAGTGGAACAAAGCTCCTAAGAACTTAGTAAGTCCTTATTCATTAGCTGCTCTACAAGTTGAGTGTCAGTGGTTATCTCAGTTCACACTATAAAGTGCAAGAGTATTTCAATTGTAGCAAAGAGAAATTATGCACACAATTGTAATTTCACAATTCACAAATCAGATAATTCCGCAAAAAAAATAAAAAAATGTAGCACTACTTACAGGTGAATAAGTTAAAATTAAAAAAACAAAAAACATAGACAACGTAAAGATGCAACATCATCGACTGCGCCTCAATCCCGACGTAGATGGAGTCAGCTACATGGATCCTCGCTAACCATGTCATTCCCATTTAGACCCACATCCCATTATTTGAAGATTTAGATTCTGTAACATTAGAAGTTTCTCAACATTTTTTACTGGTGGCATCAAGTTTAAGCCCTCTGGATTAGCTATCATCAAGTTTCAAATAAATTTTGTCTAAAAATTAGATCTCATCGGTCGGTCATTTTCCAAATCCAAATTTGAAGCCGAAGCCGAACGACAACGACGACGGCGCGAGGCACCACCTTGTTCCTGCCTTATAAACACATGAAAGCTTCTTTCTCCCACCAATGTGGGAGAATTTAGTAAGCTTTCCATAAAAGAGTACACTTTCCATTTTAGTGTCTCTCTTTCCCTCCACTATTTTTCCCTCCATTTTCCATTCACACATACACCTTGAACCCATCATTAAATACTTTCAGCGAACTCCAGACCCTTCTTGAAGTGGGGTCACACTGGGTATGTTGTTGTACTTTATTGACCACTAGGTCATTGAACACATACAACATATGTTAACATCTATGCACTTGTTCCTACTTTTCATTCAATTTCATTACCACTAGGTCACACCCTTAGTTGCATACTTGTATCTTTACATCGGCATACCCAGTATAGTCTTACAAGTGGGGCATACTTGCATCTTTACAGACATGCTTTAATAGATATTACTTTTTAAAAGAAAAGTTTAACATGGAAGATAGTTGCTAATTTAGTGGACATAAAGTTAATTGAATCGATTTGACAAGTGTAGTGTGTACTGTGCAGAGTTCAAGAAATATTACAGATGGAATCACAGAAATCAGATTATCGTAACCTCCTTCTTTCTTCTCATAACTATACACATTTCTCCATACCACACGTGAAAGAATCCAACTAAACAATATCTGAACATCTTTTACTGTTGGCTTAAGAGAAATGACAACAACAACAACAACAAACCCCGTGTATTCCCACATAGTGAGGTCTGGGGAGGGTAAGATGTACGCAGTCCATAAATAAGACTTGCACATGCAACGTAACTATGTTAGGACCAGATGCATTGTATGTCATAAATAAGACTTGCACATGCAACGCTTTTGCTTACAACAAGAAGACACAAACATAGAATTACAACATATTGCGGTAGTAAGGGGAACCTACCTGACTTTGCTTTAGCTAAAGATGGTTGTACAACAGCATGCAAGGTAATTACACCATTTGGTAGCTCACCGAAAGGCGTCTTGCATTGACCAACAGTCCTGCTGTTTTCTAAAATTTTGCCAGCATATATCAATTTTACATCATTTGCCGCCTTGGGAGAAACTTTTTTATCTGCAGTAAACCAGCTGAATCTTATCAAAACGTAGCTCACAGACAAAACATACAATAAAGCAGATCTGATTAAGAACCCTTTTTCACAAATCCTACAGGAAAACTGACCATGGAAAAAGCAACAAAACATGACTCAGAGGAAGATATCAAGTGTCAAAGTTCAGCTGTCTATTCACATTCTTGCATGGTCTAGGGCAAAAATAAAGGTGTTTTTTTCCCAGGTTCAAAACTAAATCACCTCTATCAATATAGGTTTATAATTCGAAACTGTTGGACTTGGGTTTACCCCCTGTTTGATAGGAGTGAAAATAAGACATATTGAAGGTTCCGTCATCAAATACAGAAACATATAACTGTCTCTTCTATTTCTGAAAAACCATCGACTTGTGTCCCTGACTTTGGCTCTAGAAGAACTTTACCAATAGCTAATCCAGAGGGCTTAAACTTTTGGCTGATCTTTATCTTTCTTTTGATTTTGAGTGTGCAGGAAGGGAAAATTTTTTCGTCCAGGCTCTTCGAATCCAAAAGTCCCTCATCATAAGATTCACTTAGAATCGCGCTATGGTATTGTTTGATATTTTTCTTGGTCAGCAACTATTGAGCAATGTGCTTTGATTATGCTTAGCGAAGAACCAACAGACCTTCGTGCTTTTCTATGCTTCTGGCATTTGACAACAATGCACTTACCCTCTACCGAGAACTCCTAAGGTCCATGGGTGCTTCTTCAATCTCAAAATGAGAAGGGACCAAAATGCTTGTCAATCATTCATAAGAGTCATTTCTGATTTGGTGTCATTACCTCGAAGATTTAGATATCAAGTCCCCTTCTACAAATACTCTCTTCATATATCTCGGTATCTCAAAAAATACTTAGCAAGGCTTCCATAAGTACCCTTGGATATGTTTCAGTACAAACCCCCAATGGTACGAATTTTAAGAGTATACATACACTTGTAGACTTCAGTGCATATCTGACAACTTGCATGCATATCCTATTTTTCTTGTAATATGTTATCAATCATAAGATTTTGAATGTCTCTGGTCACAAATGATCTAGGTTGAGTCAATCCAGTGATGATGGTGATTGGATAATCAATTATCCCCTGACTTTTTTCACAGTATGAATTGTAGGTTGGTTATGTTTGAATTATCTAAACACTAGAGTATATTACTGAAGTAATATGTATGAATGCATTCCCTTCATGTGATTTTGCCAAAGTACGAGCGAGCAATCATAAATTCAAGAATGTCAGCTTATATGAATGAGTTAACAAAGAGTATACTGGATGAGGTTCTATGGTGGATGACATGGGTTCATGACTTCACGGAAGGCATATGACTCCATCAGCTACTTGTTTATCCCAGTTATGGATAAACTAAGAATGCAGAGCATGAAGATTCTACAGTACAAGATATTGCATATTTATGTTGTGCTAAATGACGAAACTAGCAAAGAGGTCAAACCAAAGTTGGAGAAACCCTCAAGATAGTAAAGAGTTGAAGTAAAACTAAGACCTAATATACGCGGCCTAAGACTCCTGAACCCAGTGATAGCATGCAGTTCTTTTATGTGAAAGTACAGCAAGGGACACGGTGAAAGTTCATAATTTGAACGGTGCCCCTAAAAAATTTTGGAATAAGCAGCACATTAAGACTGGACAAACATTAGAAACACAGAACCGTTATATGCAAAGATGGAAAGATGAGTCATCTTAAGCAAAATTGAGGTTTAGATCTCATTACAGTTTTTTCTAAAACACAGAAAAGCTCACTATAGTTCTTGCCTCATAAAATGCCGGAAAAAAAAAATACTTTCCAGCGTTACTTCACAATTAGGAATTTTTGACAAAAATTAGCACTTTTTGACTACTCCCCTTGACAATAAACATTGTAACTAGTAAACGAGGACTTAAAAGGAAAATCATCCTAATCATCGAACGTGAATCTGCCTTTGCCTAGTTCCATTAAGAAATTATCACAACAGTGTTAGAACGGACTGTGTATATTAAGGCACTCAACTCAAGAAGTGCCGCATGACACAATCAAAAAAAAGTCAAGTAATAACCTTAAAGAGAGTTGAAATGCCTTTATTTTGAAAATGAAAAGTATAGGAAGGAAGTAAAAAAGGAAAAACCTTTGGGCCAGTCGGCGACAATCCTTTGTTTAAGCATAGCAATGGTGGAAGCAGGTGAGTAACGAAAAGGACCAATATCTGATCCATCGTATAACCGAAATTTGAGTTCAATTAAGTCCTCATCCGGCATTTGATGTCCGATCAACCGGACCCCCAACTAACAAAGTCAACACACAGAAATTGAGCTGAAACCCCATAGACATTAGTAGTTTTAAGAAAATGCTATTTCTAAGCTACCAAGTATGACACCAATATATAAAAATAAATTAATTAATAAAATAGCTGTGATTAACGATTATTGATTGGAAGTAGTAGTATTATTGAGGTTGATTGCATTGACTTCAGTGAGGTAAGGGGAACCCTAATTTGTGAGTTTCGTTGAACGTGAAAGCAAGCAAGAAATGTAAAACAGTGAAACGAGTGATAGCAACTACTTTTCCTTTTTGGTTTTACTCATTTATATGTAGTGTAGCTGTAGGGATTCACTTAAATCAATCTACTATATATACATAGCAAGTACAACACGTGGCGCTTAGCTGCCAAATCCCTTTCTCTTCTTTTTTCACTTTTTATTTTGCTTAATTACTGCGTATTTGTCTTTTGCATTTTTATTATTTATCTCGTGATTTTTTTTATAATATCACAAGTGAAAATAATAATTTTTTGAAGTTGGTGTTGTGTTTAGACTAAGCCTGACAATGGAATCAGAAAATTCTGTTTCGTTCCGCCAACTCCGATTTCAACATGGTTCTGTTGCCGGTAACGCCATGGTGTCAGTTAGTACCGGTATACCAGTACCCAGTGGTCCGGATAACGTTACCGATGCGAACCTTCAAAAAATCCAGTAGTTTCGGTCTCGGTTAACCGGTTCCGATCCGTCAAATGCTTAAATACCTGCTTTCTAAAAAAAAAAAATGGGGAGGTATTTGGCACGACACTGGCAACGGCTCTTTCGGGTCGTTGCTTTGTAGCCGTTTAAACAACCCCCTCCCAATTATTCCACACCACTCCTTAAAATTTTCACTATAAATATTCTTTATTTCAATTCTTTTTTCACACAAATATTATCAATTCTCATACTCTATCTTAATATTCTCACATTCTCTCTAAATATTTATAATTATTATATTAGCTGGAGTTGAAGATTCAATTATTATATTAGTTAGAGTTGAAGATTTGTTGAAAATATTACAAGTTTCAATTATCATCTTTTAATTCCGACATTTGGTATACGTCTGCTTTTACGCAAACGTTCGGTATATTCATTCCAACTTTAATCTCTTTTTATTTACGTTAATATCTATATTTTTATTTTTTAGTATCTACATTTGTTTACTTACATTAATTTTTTAATTTATAATATTTGTATTGCTTGTTTTAATATTTTAATTTAAATTATGGATTTCGAAAAAAATAGTAGTGGTAAAAAATCAATCTTTGGTAAGGTTTTTTGTAGAAATCAAAAAAAGTAAAGCTAGTACTACCACTAGTTCATTACCGCATAGATTTAATGAAACTTCTTTATCACAACCTAATAGTTTCAATGTTGGTATCGGTATGGAATTAGATAATGAAACTCTAAGTAGGCGTTATAATAATTTTAAGGAAGACTAACCAGAGGAAGATGATATAGAAGAACAAGAGTAAGGTGATACCCTACCCTTACTAGTCCGGTTACGGAATTATCAGAATACGGTGAAGAACTTTTCCCTTTACCGAAATTTACTAGAGTCAAAGATACCGAACGTACTAAAAGGTCTTTAGTTTGAAAATTTATGGAGCATGATAGGGTAAAAAGTACTGTTACTTGCAATAAATGCAAGCAAGTTTTTAAATATTTGACCAGGGAAAAAAATGGCGGGTCAGAGTTGCTAACTCACATTTGACGAGATGTAATAAAGAATTTGTTCGTCTAAAAAATGAGGTTAAGGCAAAAAAAATGGTACACAATTTGTGCATGAATTTGTAAGAGGTAATATGGTTCAAACGCATTTAGACATGTTTAACCCGGCTGAAGCACGTTCATCATAACTAGAGAAAATGGTTGTTGTTATGGGTTTGTCTTTTAGTTTTCCTTCGCATCCCGGTTTTATTCATTATATTCAACGAGTATATAATTCCTCTTTTAAAGGTTTTTCACGAAATACTATTAAAAATGATACTTTTAAATTTCAAGCTGAACATTGCCATTTTCTTCGTTGTTTATTTGATAAATTTGATGGAAGAATATCTGTTACTTCTGATATGGATCATAGTGTTATCGGTAATGATTATTTTACTCTCAAGGCTCATTAGATTGATTACGATTGGAACATGCAAAAAAGAATTATTGCTTATAAATATGTTGATGAGTCTAAAACCGGCATGTAATATAGCTAGTACAATAGCGGAGAGCATGAAATATTTTAGATTTATTGGTAAACCTATGACATGCACATTAGATAATGCTTCTAATAATTTGAAAGCTATTGAAGTGTTAAAAATTAGATTATGTCCTATGGATGAAGATCATTTTCATGTTAGATGTGCTGCGCATATTTTAAATTTGATAATACATAAAGGTGTTCATTTATTTGGACATGGTTGTCTTAAAGATCGAATTGCTTGTAGTTATATTTTTAAAAATAAAAGAAAGATTGTCATGGATGATTTAAATATAAATGTAATCAATGTGAACTTCCATATAGAAAAGTTTCAAAAGAAATTTTTATTCGATGGAATTCTTTGTTTCAAATGCTTGTAGTTGCTTTTATATATCGTAAACTTATACAATTAGTTTATAATGCTTATAATGAGGATGTTAATTTAATGTTAGATGAAGATGATTGGACTGAAATACAAGAACTTTGTAAATTTTTGAAAACTTTTTATCAAGCTACGGAAATAGTATTCTGCTCAATATACTCCAACCATTTCTTCTATTTTAGTAACTATTTCTAAAGTACTTGCTGAATATAAAAAGTTATGCCCTTACAAAGAGGCAATTGAATCTATGTTTGAAAAATTTTAAAAATATTATTTTTCTGTTCCGTAAATTTTTTTGACAACTAATTTATTCAACTCATTTTATAAAGAATATGGTATAGTGATGTTGGTTAGAAAATTACAACAATTTAGAAATTGGACCTCATGAAAAGCCATCAGTTAAAACTTGTTGTGGTAGCATAGTACCTACCGCTAAGAGTTTATATAACTTGTATCAAGTTATGGAACAAAATATTGGATTGATCAAACCTACTACTTCTAGACGTAGATATGATGATTTAGATGACGAGATGGACGAAGAACTTGGTCTTCAATGTTGTAGGAGTAATGCTTTTGATTCGTATCTTTCACAGGATCGGGAAAGTATTAGAGATGAAAATGAAAAACAACAATTTTTATCATGGTGGAAGACCCGTATTAGGCAATTTCCAATTTGATTATTATTATTTTATGTTGTATAAAGAAAAGGTATAACAAAATTTTCTTAATTTTATAAATTAAACAAGTAATTTTAAATATAGGGAGCAAATAAAACAAAATCTAGAAAATATTTGATAAAAAAATAAAGGATGAGGTTTGTTTGTACTTTTCATGATTGTGAGTGAGTACTTGCACCCTAAACTACTTGGTCTCTCTCCGATGTCTCCGTCCTCCATTTGTTTGAAATAAGTACCAACTTGAATATGTCCATATTTTCGTTTCACCATTTTTACAGGAATACTAATTCAAACTCAAAATAACATTTATTTTTATTTCTGTAGTAGATCTATTTAGGCAGCGTGGTCACTGCTGAGGCTGACATAGCCGAAAGGTGAAAATTGGGCCGCATTTGTCATCTAAAGTTGCTAGCTTTCCGTATCATCAAGAAAGAAAAAACTAGGGGTGCTTGGCAGGCCGAGGAACAAAGTAACCATTACCAAACATCATCCATGTGGATGGCACTACCTACTAGCCTGCCTGGGGAGGGATCAACATTTGATAAGTGCAGGCACAATATAGGCATCGGTGTTTATTTTTTTTCAATCCAAGGGGACAAACACCGGAGAAACTTACCCCTAAACATGGGGACAACTTCTGATCCAGAAGTGGTTCAGGGTTCAACAGGACCAATTGCGTGCACCTCTCAACCCCACACCCCCGGGTTGTCTCAATCGCACAATCTCACTACTCTTAAAGGGGGAAATTTGTTCCTCACTAATCGATGCGGGACAATATGTATTCGCTCGGCCTTCTACTTTCTCATCAAAATATATGAAAGTATTTTGCGCTCCCACACACAGTGGAGTTATATATAATTTATTCATGTAATGTATTAGTATATTATTTTGGTAAATATAATATTTAAATAGATTGTATTCTTTTTAAAATTATTTTGTAATGTTGATGCACCAACATTTTTAGAAACTAAGCTTAAGGATGGAGCGCACACAAATTTTATCTCTATCTTACGGAGGTAGAGAAATTGTTTAATGTGATAACCAAACACACAATAACAACAACAACAACAAATCCAGTGAATTCCCACCAAAAGGGATCTGGGGAGGGTAAAATGTACGCAGTCCATACGGCTACTTCTGAAAAAGTAGAGAGGCTATTTCCGATAGACCCCCGGCTCAAGATCAAGAATAGTTAACACGGTCATAGTAATACTTGAAGTAGAATGGATGGCATAACCGAAATAAGAAATGAGAAATAATAAAAATAGAGCTAAGAGAGCCATGAAAATAAGAGCAATACGAAAGTAAAAAACAGTAAATAAGAAATAATAAAAGGTCACCCCCTCGTAGTAGCATACACTAACAACTCCTACCAGTGAGCACAGTCGTAATCTTACTAAGCCGGCTACACCAGAGCTCCCTAACTACTAGCTATAACCCACACACGCATTAACCTTCTACCCTAATCCGCGACCTCCACACCTTCCTATCTAGACTCATGTCCTCAGAAAGCTGTAACAACCCTATGTCTTGACTAATCACTTCTCTCCAGTATTTCTTCGGCCTACCTCTACTCCTCCGGAAATCATCCAAAGCTAGTTTCTCACACTTACGAACTGGGACATCTGTGTCCCTCCTCATCACATGCCCAAACCATCTCAGTCTTTCTTCCCGCATCTTGTCCTCCATCGAAGTCACTCCCATCTTCTCCCGGATAATCTCATTCCTAACTCTATTTCCTCTAGTAAGTCCACACATCCAACGCAACATTATCATTTCCGCTACCTTTAATTTTTGAATGTGGGAGTTTTTGACTGACCAACACTCCACACCATACAGCATGGTCGAACGAACTGCCACTCTGTAGAACTTGCCTTTAAGCTTTAAGGGCACCTTCTTATCGCACAGCACTCCCGAGGCGAGCCTCCACTTTATCCAACCTGCTCCAATACGTTTAGAGACATCCTCATCAATCTCACCATTCCCCTGGATCATAGACCCAAGATACTTAAAACTATCCCTCTTACAAACATCCTGGGAATCCAACCTCACCACCACTCCGTCCTCCTGCTTCGAGTCACTAAACTTGCATTCCAAATACTCCGTCTTGAACCTACTCAACTTAAACCCCTTAGATTCGAGGGTTTGCCTCCAAACCTCCAATTTTTTATTCACATCCTCCTATGTCTCATCAATGAGCACTGCATCATCTATAAATAACATACACCAAGGCACCTCATCTAGAATATTCCGTGTCAATACGTCCATCACCAGCACAAACAAAAACGGGCTGAGAGTCGATCCCTGGTGCAACCCTGTCTCTACCGGGAAATAATCAGAGTCTCCTCCCGCCGTCCTCACTTGAGTCTTCCCCCGCTTGTACATGTCTTTAATCACTCTGAGGTACGCCATCGGGATCCCTCTCACCTCCAAGCATCTCCAAAGAACCTCCCTTGGAACTTTGCCATAAGCCTTCTCCAGGTCGATGAACACCAGGTGTAAATCCCTCTTCCTTTCCCTATACTTCTCCACCAATCTTCTCACCAGGTGGATTGCCTCTATCGTCGAGCGATCAGGCATAAATCCAAACTGATTCTCCGAAATGGACACGACCCTCCTCAATCTCCGGTCAACCACCCTCTCCCAAATCTTCATAGTGTGACTCAACAGCTTAATACCCCTATAGTTGTTGCAACTCTGAATGTCATCCTTGTTTTTATACAACGGAATCGTCGTACCCCATCTACAAGCCTCAAACATTTTTGCAAACTTGAAAATGCCGTTAAACAAATTAGTCAACCAGCTCAAACCAGCTCCACCAGTAAACTTCCAAAAACATCCGAGCGGTAGCAATATAGATCCAAGGAATGGGAGCTACATAAATCTATTAGTACTATCGGTAAAAAGGAGAAGCATATATATACAGGACGCCAAACTACCACCATACTCAATCTTTAGGAAAGCGAGACAATGATCAACTATCGACTAACTTTTTGTCCTAATATGTGGTCTCTAAAAATCATCCTATCTAAGTTCGGATTTAAGTAATAACCAAAACAGTTACTATTATTTATAAAGTAATAATGCGATTCAATACAATAGGTAACAACCATCCAAACAAGCTGTAAACGAGCATCGCTTTCAAATCCGATAGAATCGTCGACCTAATTAGACGTAATCATTTCTTAATCGTTATTGTCCTCGTCTAATTATGTATGACTATGATGCCCTTGTCTCCGCTTTGATATACTAATATTCTAGTCAATACTCAATAAAATAGACATGTTATTTATGACTGCATTGATGAAAACAACTACTTACTAGGGAGTACCATTTTTGCCATGTAAAGGCATAAAATATGATTAATAAATAAAATACTTTTCATTAGTAAGTTTCAATCATGAATAGTATTTTAGCCGAGGTACAATACTATTACGGTTGAAAAGTATCGATGTGCTGGCCTTTACTCTACGAGGAGTAAACTCAACTCCTAATAGAGTAACTGTTTTAGAAAGATGAAAAGTATCGATGTGCTGGCCGTTACTCTATGACGAGTAAACTCGACTCCTCATAGAGTAACTGTTTTAGAAAGACATCACAGTTGAAAAGCTTGCTTTTAAGATACAAGAGCATTATTTCAAGGGAAATTTGAAATAAATTAACCGTGAACCCAAAAAATAGCCTGAGATGTATATTGATTAGCGGATATAAATAAATAATTGAAGCATCCAATGTATAATTTCAAACACAATATTAAAAAAGAATGTTGTTAAATCCAGTATTATCTATCGGATAGTAGTACAAGACCTTCTATGTATAGCAGCATTATGGACACCCTTGATAGTAAAGAAGCAGAACAACACTAGGATAAGTTGAAGAAAAGGGACTAAATTGAAGCCTCATTTATATAGCAGGACCAAGTAAAAAGTAAATTAGGAAGTGATCAGAAATAATGGAAGGAACTACATCTGATTTTTCATTTGAATTGTCTGAAGAAAGAGAGGAGGAACCAAATTACAACAATTCTTCTTACCCTTAATTTGCTACAAAAAGAGAAAGGAAAAGAAAAAGAGATCCACTTCCTCTGCAGTACAAGTAAAGAGGAAAAAAGAGAGATGATCAAAGCCAAAGAGCACCAGCCTCTTTTAAAAGAGGAACTAATGTGCCATTAATATGAGCTGCCATGATACTGTCCATGGACCCAACGAGCTTGCCACCAATGAAGACAACAGGCAGAGCGGAGGAGGAGGAGGAGTTGCCAAGAAGACTAAACAAGGCGTGCTGCCAAGTGGGATTGTGATCATCGAGTTCATACACTGTTGGGTTGACACCCATCCCACACAGGAGCCTCTTTATGGCATGACACATGCAACATGTATTTTTGCTGAATATCACCACTGCATTCCTTGAAGCCATTCTCTCTATTTCTTCCTGTAGGTAACCATTCCAAGATTCTGTTTCATACTGCATTTTACTTCTCTTCCAATTTAGTTGTGAGAGGGAAATGTCGGTTTGCTTATATAGATGGTATAGAGTGAGATTGATTCATGTAGCTAGTACAGGTATTTATAGAGAATGACAGGTGGAAAACATTTGGGCAGGGAAGTGAAGTGAAGTGTGGGACTAGTTAACTGTCCTTGGTTGTATTTTAGCATAAAATTGCAATTCCAGCAGCATTAATTTGGCTTTGTTCTACCACAAACCTTTATCCGAAAAAAGGTTAAGACTTTGAGGGCGTGTCCATTTGTTTATTAATTGGAAGTAGAGTATGTACGAAATGGCTAAGAGCGGAGCGACAAAAGGAGCAGGCTTTTTCAGAAGTTGTGAAATGTGAGACTAGTTTTATTCATTGTTACTTAGAATTAATTAGAACGATCATGCTTATGTGAGGAACAAGTGAACCGTCCTTGCTCAGTAGGGTTTCCTTCGTTAAGGGGACATGACAGTCTATTATTATACTAGAAATACTGAGACAGAGGGTACCATGTGGATATGCTGCTGTTTAGTACATAACTTTACTCTTTTGGGATCACTCTTTATTATTCACATATAGTGGAGTACTTGTTTAAACGTTTTAATTTGGACAAAAATATATATATATAGCAGGGTGATCCGACATTTTGTTTTGTTTATGAGTTGGGTGGAGTGGAGTATTATTGTATCTATAAACAGACACGTGTTCTTCGGAACAAAATAAATACTAATAGTTTCCTGATAGGATAATGACACAGTAGACCCTTTTTGGGATGAACATGTATGTAATGTATGTGTATGGAGTATGCATGCAGGACATTGAGAAAAGGCAGTAAGTTGTGTGTGTGTGTGTGTGTGTGAATTCTTTCTAGTACCAACAGCAGGACGGCCGCTTTAATCAGCTTTTGTTCCCACACAAGTTAATGAGCCTTTTGTCTCTTTTACCTTCTCCCGAGATGTGATGTGGCTTTTGTTTCTCTAAAGCTGTCTCACTTTCATCCCACACCTTCATCTTTAACATCCATCCTGCACCACCATTTCTATAATCAATTACTCCTCTACGACCCGTTTCGCCATCAAAACAAAAAATTATTCACTTTATTTGGTAATGTCTTTTGAATTGTGTTTGGTTATGATATTTTCAAAAATATTGTAAACTTTGGATGTGCATTTTTATGAATTGATAGGAAAAATTATATTCAAAAAATCAAAAATTGTAAAAATGTATTTCAAAATACGTTTTGTATTTTCATGGCCAAATAAGTATTTCGAAATAATGTAAAAACGTATTTCAAAATATTGTGAATAATAATTCTGATCAAACGCTTACTTAGTCTCAATTTATGTGACGTTATTTAACTGAACACTAATTTTAAAAGTTTTTTTTAAAAAAAAAATAAAAATAAATTATGATCTGAAATAAATCATAGATATTTATGTAATTATAAATTAATTCATTAAGAATAATAAATTAGAAATTTTAAAGTTAAATCGTAAAAGTTGATGTACTATGCCTAGTTAAAAGTTGATTATTTGTGATCGTCACGTGCGGTCATCACTCTTGCCTCTTCCTTGCTTGTTTACCTCGAGGACACCAATGTTTGTCCCATTTGCCCATTTGCTTCTTCAAAATATATATACAGTAGTCCACTCTCCTATTTTTTGTGGGATTTGGGGGTGGTACCAGAATACGCTCCACTGATTTCCATGAGCATTAGCAAATAGCAGTTGAACATTCTCTTTTTTGGCTTACAATATGTTAACTATCAAGTATTCTGACATCAAATGACCAACTCTCTAAGACCAAACGCGGTTGAGTTGACGATACAGAAATACTCGAAGTACACTTCTTTCCAGTGCAATACTAGGTCAGTAATATATCAACACCACCAACCTCCAATCTAGTCTAGAAACAAAATGAAACGATAAGTTACATAGTTACAATGGGAAGAGCCTAATCTTGTACATCAGAGACTAGTTGACAAATTAAATAAAAACTGTCAATAACCCTAAAGCTAAGTGACAGAAGCTAAGTGTGATTGTATAGCTTAAAAAACCAATCCAACCATTCTAGACACCACCACCAACTGTCAATCCTACTGACGGGTAACAGGTGCCATCGGCAGGGATGAAGACTGGCTATATAAACTACCCTCAGTTGAATACCCTTGATAAGCAATAGTCCCGGGAGATGTAAAAGGAGAAACTCCATTGACTGGAGGGGCAACTTGGGGGAAACCAGGCAACATTGAAGGTTGCTGGGGTGTTGCGAAAACATATGCTGAACTAGGCAACTGCCCAGATGTCTGAATGAACTGCGGTACTGGATATGGCTGCATAGGAGGCAAGGGTGGCAAGGGTGGAGGAGATGATGGTAGAGGAGGCGGTTCAGTTGGAGTTGATTCTCGAGCAGTGCTTGGAAGATTGTGCTGTACTGAGTTTGGCTGAGGGAAAAATGAGAGGGGTTCTTGAGGATTCTGAGGAACATAAGAAGAGCAGTCATTTTCAAGCTTCATCCTTTTCTCCGGTTGATTATCGTGGGAAGATTCTTTAGTTGAATTGCCTATGACACCCTCAGACGCCAAGGATGAGAGGACATAAGTCAGCATCTGGGCTGAAGATGTTGATGCAGTGAGCTTTGCCGCCACTGCAGCAGCTGCAGATTTCATATCTTCGTCCAGGTTGCCAGATTTTTCATAAGATACCTGTCGAGTGTACATCACTGGAGCAGATTGTTCGCGATTTCCAGATATGAATGCGTGTGGAGCTTGGGAGGTGCTAGCATCCTTTCGATTCTGGTCAGCCAAGATTTGCCCATTGCCATCAAAATTCAGCAACTGTCTGCAAATACTGCCTACCTGGTCTGCGTGGGACTGAGCAGCCTAAAATCCAAGTGATGAAACGTCACTAACACTGTTTATTAGGCACAAGTGCAGCCCAGAAAAGGTAGCAGGATAGCAATATCAATACTTAATGTGAGAAGTGTCACTTCTTTACTGAATAGGAAAGATGGTAGTTCCAATAAGATTTCCCTTGTCTACAATTTTTTCTTATCAAACATGAAAGGGAAAATAAATCTGCAAGCAAGCATGAGGTATATCTCTCGTCAGCTACTCGACTATTTCTGATTCTCTCTTTGAAACCTATATCATGTTATCTATGACAAATTACAATCAAACTTTCACCAAAAATATCACAACACGTCAAAGAGGAGGTGCATCACAAACATTACATAACTCAAAAACTGACACAGCTGGCCATACCTCAAAGATGTATCACAAATTTAGCAATGACCATCATTTCAACAGAAATAAGCATGTTACCTGAATCTGATTGCGTACTTGATCCAGCTTATGTTCCTGAGGAGAAACCAATGGGATCACTCAATCAGGAGCAAAAGCAAAAAAGCAAACAGAAAGATGGAAAGAATGCACCAAACTGGGATGACTAACCTGCTCCTGGAGGACCTCTCTGAGATGAGAGATGAGGTTTGCCCTGGATGTTTCAACAGTTGTTAGCTGCTCAACACAGTCCTTCAATATTGAGTGCTGCCCCTTGAGCTCATCCGCTATACCAGATCCATTAAGATGGCCTAAAGGACAAGGGAGGAGGTTGATAAAAAATGTAGCGTGACAAATAACAAAGTATCAAAGGAAAAGTGAATCAAACTACAATGGAACAGAGGAAAAATAAGGTATTATAATATGGATTAGATAATTAACAGTTAAAGACCATGATGCCCTATGGTTAAGTGTTACATTAAATCATGGCCATGAAAACCGGCTTCACTGACTAGAAAAAATCACTACACAAATACCTAAGAAACAAAACTTGACTAAAGTAATTGGTAACTTTTTCTTTTTCTCTTAAGTAAGACTGAGAAAGATAACAAATGGCTCTCATGGTGTGACTTCAAAGAAAGGTTTCTCTTTAGAGAAAAGGAATACAATTTTTGCCTACAATTTCTCCTATCTGAGAAAGAAAATAAATGGCTCTCATGGTGATGACTTCAAAGAAAGGTTTCTCCGTAGAGGAAAGGAAAACAATTTTTGCCTACAATTTCTCCTATGCACACTCATGACCTACTCTATAATAAAAATACATACAGTTCCCTTAATTCCCCAAAGTTGAAGAGAAATTGAATTGGTTACATGACGGCAAAAGGTACGCAACTAGGAGGTCACGGGTCCAAGCTATGGAAACGGCCTCTTGCAGAAATGCAAGGTAAGGTTGCGTACAACAGACCGTTGTGAACTGGCCCTTTCCTGGACCCGACGCATCGCAGGAGCTTTAATGCACCGAGCTGCCCGTTTTAAGATTATACATAATATGACCCTAAGCAATTGTTAAACAACTATCGTCCTCATAACAAGTAACTTCAAGAGATACACGTGTTTGATAACTTGTTAAAATTGATAACTCACTTTTCTTTTTCGAATTATATTTCGTCATAATAAGCAATAAATATATGATGCTGCCAGCAAAACAATTGACATAGGAATCCATAACAGGTATTTTCCAACATTTAGTAGTCACATTCCTACTTGACCTTGATCACATACCAGGAAGTATGAGACAGTTTATGCACTATTGTATTAGGATGAGAGTGGAAGACATAGGAATTTTGGAAACATGGAAAGTAACTGCTAAACCAGTCTGGCATTACATTGCTAATTTGAAGATATAAAATTTGGTCCTCGGTTATCTTTGTAGTTTGTGGGAAGGTAGCAGAAACATAAAATGGAAGAGCATACAAGTTTAGCACGCATAAATTGGGTAGAGCGAGCATTATCAAACTACGCAAGGCCAATTCTAAGTTGCTTGGACTCGGGTGTGGGTGCGGATCTGGAGATCGGATCCTTCAAGACATAAATTTAAAGATTCGGAGTATGAATCCAGGTAAGGATACATGTGTAGCGGTACGGCTAAAAATAATTCAAATATCCTAAGATAAGAGTGATAAAATATGCGAAAATTATGGTGGACTATTTGGAAGCAAAGGAATGCATGAACTTTCTAGAGCCAGTTCGAATCTGCAATATTATCAAGTACAGATGCATCTCTTTACCGAGTTTCATTGCACATTCAGCTGTGATGTCAACCTGTAAATATCTTTGAAGCACCATCTGGTTGTTGACTTTTCAATACAAATATCTTAACGATTAAAAAAACATATGCCTAAATTATGATTTCGCCCTAGCTTTTGTTTTGATTTCAAAAATCACTGTCTATGTCTGAATTTCTCAATTGAATTTGGTCAAAGTACCCAAAATTGGTTGACCATATCCGGTATGGATCCACACCCACGTCGTATCGACACAGGTGTGGACCAAAAGTGAAGATCCCAAGCAAGATTTGCCTCAGAACTAAGAGAATACAACCAGCAGATTCCACAGGTTTATCTCAGAACTAGTATACTGAAAAAGAACCTGCAACATTTGTATCAATTATAATATTGGATTTGGGTGGGTATACGCACTGTAGGATCATGTTTTATTCTATCAAAAACTCTTATAACACCCACGGGTGAGTGAACTAGTGGTCAATGAAGTGGGGAGAGAACCATGAGGTCTCAGGTTCAAATTCTAGCGGGCGCCAAATATACTAGGTAATTTCTTCCAATCTGCCAAACCCTTGGTGGGCAAAGCTACCCAGTGTCTGCATTGGTTGGAAGTAGCACGTAACCGATGAAATAGTCAAGGTACGCACAAGCTAACCTGGACAATGCTTATTACAGGAATAAAAAACTCCATGTCCAAGTAATTGATCCCAGAAAATTAATTGTACATTTAAACAAAACAGAATTGTATGATTCAGTTGGAAGATTATTGACTGACAACTAAGAGAAACCATGGCACAAAGAATAAAATGTTTCTTTTGGGCCACTGTAACATGAAGTGGACAAACCAACACATTAAAAGTGGAAAGAAAAGGCACCTGGATTTAAATCACTCCCAATCTCCTTATCTATTTTTTCCACAGAGCTAATGGCATTTTTACATCTGACCAACATCGCATCTTCATCAATTTGACCACCATGCAATATCTGATAGCTTGAAACAATTTTGTCAAGGGCATCCCCAGTAGAGTTTCTCTGCAAAGAGTGCATTGAGAAGGTAATATCATCTTCAAATTTATAGAAAATAGAATGAACAGCTAGAAATGATTCAGCCTTCAGGAACAAAAGACCAAGATGAAAAGGCAGACTTACCACTTTGCCTCCACTATGTTTTCCATTCCCAACATGCTTTCCAGCAAACTCTTCCTTCAGAATCTGCCCTCGAGAACCAAAGACTTTTCTCTCCTCCCAAATACTGATCTGTGGTCATCAGAATTAAATGGATCATTAAGATGGGCACCACGCCAGTCCCATAATGCCATATCAGACTGGACAAAGATCAACAAACTCTACCCAGGATAAAAGAAATGATATCCTAGCAATTTAGTATCCAATGTTATCATGCTATCTAGGTCAATTCATAAGTGGCTAAACAGAGTTAGAACTCACAGCTACAAGAATTGCGATCAGTATAACCATAGTATAGGACTACATATGCATGTCCATATCATAAGTTCAAGAACTTCTTGTCAGTCCATATCATAAGTTCAAGAACTTGTCAGTCCATATACTTGTAGGCTCTTGAAGATGAAAATGCAATAAGAATTACCCAGAAAATGTTGTTTAGCTAAGTGCTGGAATCAAACATCTATGATCTAGAACAAGATACAATTCAATAAGTGGTAAACCAGGTAGGCATTCATAGTCTAACTAATATCCATACAACTGAATTTTTGTTTCTCCTGAAGAAACTTTCATCCTGAAAGTATGTATTTCAAGGGTAAGAGAGAAGAATGCAGGGAAAAATTACTTTTTAGTTCTTGAATCACTAGAATAGATAAATCTACTAATAATTGTTATGTCATCTCTGACCAACAATCAAACAGCACAAAAAGGTGTTTCTTTTGACTCCACACATGTTTGCCGGCAATAACTGTTTTGAAAGGAGCAACTGCGCCACAATGTTAGATCTACAGCAGTAGTAGGAGTCTACTACTGCTGTTCTTATAAATGTTACTCAAAAAGTAAAGGAACCCGTAAAATTTAGTGGAAAATCATGCAGGACTCCAAATATGATAGGACAATGCCGTATGAAACAGAAAACATCGACCATATTCCTATTTATTCGTGGCTAAGACGTGACCGGCAGCTTATAGAATAGAAAGTTGATACATAAACCTGAAATTACAGGGAAGGACGTTGTCCCAAAATATCTATAATCTATTAAAATCCATATAACTTTTCAAGAATAAACACAATGGAAGCATAAGATCCATATAGGTGATACCAACTAGTTGTGATTAAAGCTAGTCAAGATGGTAAGCTTACATTAGGTTAATGAATGCTAAGAGTTAGTCTGCTCGGAGGTGTGTATGCCAATAAAGGTTAAAGATTACTCATTAAAGTACAACAAATTATTGATCATTGGAGTGAAAAGGGTCCAAATTGAGTGAAATGGATAGTGAGGATTTATATAGCGGACCACTACTAGCTTGGAATTGAGGTAGTAGTTGTTATTTTTGTTGCATATAGCTAAATCTGTAGAAAATGAAGGTCCGTCCAACATTTACCCCTTGATTGCACTTCTTAACCACAAAATAAATAGGAGACTTGGTTAAGGATGTTAGCCGAAGTGTTTTAATGTCATACCTTGCATACTGGATAATAAGGCTTTTCACTTCAATAATGGGCTTGCATATCTTTGACTCTTGAGGCATCAAGGCTCAAAGCTCTTAGGTTCAATCTTTCAAGTAGCAAGGTAGTTAGACGTTGACTTGTATTTATTTTCTTACTTTGTTGTGGGTATCATGTGAAATATTCATGATTATTCATCGTTTGAGTGATAAACCTTTTATATTCTCCTTAATTAGGTGTTGTCGTACTATCGTCACTTCTCTCTCCAATAAATTTATAATCCAGTATAACGAAACTAAATACACCCCCCTCTTGATAAACACATGGGACTCACTTCTTTGACAACAAAAGCTCATGGATAGAACATTATGTATTAATTGATCAGAACACCATGTATACGGAAATCCTAAGGAATCTTAAAACTTGAAGAAGAGATTTGTCAGGAAATTCGGAATTAGATGCATAATCTAGGTCTTCCTCTAGGAGTGAAGAACAAGTTGATAGAGATACCGCAAGGGATACTGGATAATTTTGAGAGAAAGCTTTCTGACTGTTCAGTATCTTCTAGTGGTAGCACACTAATTCTGATCAACAATGTTGAAACGAATGGATCTTGGGCCCAAAAGCTACCTTAAGAAAGGAGGATTACCCAAGTCCATATAAAGAGACCAAATGCCCATTTTCCGATGTGATGTCAGCTCAAGCTAACTGTAAAACATTTTTTTGGGATGCAGAAGGGATAATATAGGCAAATAGAGGAAATGAAGGCTAAGAGTCCTGAGGTAGGGTATCCTTTTTTTAAAAATTCTCATGAATGAAATTAATTTGGAGGGCAAAGAAGAACAAATTTTAATATTCTAGACCTCATTGCCACCTAATAGTCACAGAGATAAAGGCTGAGTAGATCCACTAATACCATACTTCTTCTATCCCAGAGTGAATGTTTACCTTCCCTTTTTGATTCTTCCGAAAATAACACCGCATCTATAAAGGGAAATTTTCAAGCGTCTATATATTTATAAAAGTTTACAAGGACTTGAATTCACTCTTTTTTTTTAATAACCGTGGTGTCCGAGCCAGCTTGCGCGCACCTCGACTAATTCCACGGGATACCTGCCACCTCCCACCAACAGGAACCAGATAACTCTATCCACCGAGGCTAGAACAAATGGGAAGAAATCACCTAATGTTTGTCCCTGTTGGGAATTGAATCTTGAATCTGAGAACTTACGTGCTCAACCTAACTTCATTGAACCACTAGGTCACACCCTTGGCAAGCTAAGACATTTAAGTTGAGATAAAACAGAACATAAACTAGGGAGGTCTTAACTATTTCTCTACCTAGAGAAGGGATCCAAGCAATTCACTCAACAATGGTACATACAGACACAGTAGTATTTGCCCTCGCAGAACTCAACAGTGACACAGACAGCACAAACTTCATACTCTGTTCCAAAGTCTTCAATCCCAAAACTCATACCATGAAGTGCCTGTTGTACATCTCGATAACTATATTCTTTCAGAATTTGCTTATACTCCACTCACATTGTATCCTTTCAAGTTCTAAATTCTTAAATTAAATTTGTTGGATAAAGAATAAGTTGGCTGGCACACAATGGGTCCACACCACTCCATTTAAATACAAATTTTTTTGTCTCTTGAATTTGTAATGAGCACCTAATCCACACATGACGCACTCTTACCCCTGACCATAATCCCCGGGGGTTAATCATCCACAAATATGTATCCCAAATGTCACCAACAGCTAGGCGAACTAAAACTCATCAAACTCATTTACCACCTATGGCTACATTTTGGAGCTAAAAATAAGAAGCGAGAGAAACATACCAGTCGCAATGCAGCGTTTCTTCCAAACTCATTTCCATTTTCAATAACATCGCGAAGAGCATCTGGAAGAACCTTCCAAAATTCACCAACAAATTCTGAGCCCTTTCTCCTACTATTTTGCAGAATGTCATTTGCAAGGTAAAGAAATGCCAATCTCTGCTCACATGGTGAGCAATGGAATTGTTGGGCCCAAGTTTCCACAACTTGTTTCGCTTTGTTCATGTGGAAAATACACCAATGTGATAAAGCTAGTTGGAGTTGAGGATTACAATCCTTTGACAGAAGCATTTGTTAAGTAATTAATTGTTGAAGAAATACAACAATAACAACATATCCAGTGTATTTCCACATAGTGGGGTCTGGGGAGGGTAGAGTGTACGCAAACCATATCACTACCTCAGGTGAAGTAGAGAGGCAATTGTTGAAGAAATAAATGAGAAAAATTAATATTTCCTACCGTACCCACAAATTCAAATTCACGAGTACGAAAGTCCAGTATTTGTCCTCTTCTTTTTTCTTATCCACCAAATTAAACAAAGGGAAGAAAATAACTTATTTCTTATTCGTTTAAATTTCCTTTATTTCTCCCTAGTTTTCAAACATGGAGTTAATTAGTTAATTTCCATGCCCCACCAATTTGTTTCTGGAAAACTGGATAGAGGGGATATAAGATCAAAAGATTATCTACTTAAAAGAAAAATATTAAGATCAAATTATTATCTAATTAGCAGGTAAAAGTTGATGGATACTTTCAATGCTTTGCTGTGAACTATTGAGCTTTGCCAGCTTATCCACCAAAATTTGTGTATTAAATGTGCTTCCCATAGTTGAGGACACAGTATTCATCAACTAGTAAGCCGCAAGCAGACCTTTAAGAGAAGAGCACACTCTGCCAGAGAAACAAAACTAAATAAGCACGCTATCATATATCTGAGAGCAGATAAAACAATAGACTGGATAATAATTTAGTAGGAAAATCCTGTAATATCATAGATAAGACATGAGAATGATGCCAAACTTAAAAAAAGGAAGCACTTTTTATGGGTGATCCATATTGAAGAAGCGGACAAGAATGTTTCGGCACAAGTCAAATAAGTAGTCTATGTTTACACTATTCTCTTAATCTTATAGATTAGTTGATGTAGGGACTAAGTTGCTCGAACTGGGGTGCGAGTATCCGACACGGATGCGAATTCGAGAGTCACATTCAGCAAAATCTAAATTTTAAGATTCGGGGGTGCGGATCCAGATATGGACACGGGGGCTGGGATTAGGCTAAAAAATCCAAAATTATAAAAGATGTATAAAATATTCTAAATTTTGAAAGATTTTCAAGGTTGTCTTCCCCAGACCCCAGCTTCTTCTCGTCAAAATAGAAAAAGGAAGTCTTTCAAGGCCTTCCACCAACTCTCCTTACAGATTGTTGCTACTGTCTACCTCAGAACACAACCGCTTAAATTCTCGGTTTCTCTACATTTGGCCTGAAACAGGAATCAACGAATATTGACCAGGAGGAAAAACTAAAAAGAAGACAAAAAGACTATAATATTGAATGTATGCCATTTTCCATGTCTTCAATCTATTTTATCTTTTATTTTGACTCTGGTCAAAGTATCCTACGTCAGTTGACGAAATCCCACACCCGCACCCTCTAGTGCCAACACGGGTGCAGCAGTGAAAAATGAAGAGTTTAGCCTGTCCTGACCATTTTTTATCAGGTAAATTATGATTTTATTAATAAATGCATCTGGTAGATGACGGAAATTACAAGCTTCGACAAAAAAGAGATAGCAGCTGAAAAATAAGTGATTCTAAAAAACTAACAGAATCAGAAAATGGTGTCTCCCAACTGTGATGGGGAGGATTTCTGGCAGCTGAATATTTCTCCTTACACAGATACATTTACCGAATAGCTCCTTAGATCTTATAATGGATACATAGATGTAAAACTATTATAATGTTTGACCCCTGATATATTTCATGCTTGCAATTACAACGCACTCCATGATACCATACACAATTTATTTTTTTCCGAGAAGAAAAAGATAACACACACATTGTGCCCATATCTGGCTAATTAGTGCAAATATATCAAACCTTTTTTTTTAAATTCGAGCACAGCCAATTTAACACACATTCACTCCCATCACTTCAACAAATCATCGAAAAGTCAAAATTGTAATGAATCGTGATTTTACATACACGGTTAACAACTAAAAGACCAGTCTTTTCAGAAACTGAATACCATTTAATGTCCAATTGTATCCATTCTAAAAATTGGAATTAACCACCAGGCATCCCAATCCTACCATTCGGAATTTCAAAAAGAAGAGCTGTGGTATGGTGGCTTAGGAGTAAAGAAAAGATTGGATCTTCTAGTGTTAGAAAAGTTTGGAGTTAGCATCAAAGAAAAGATTGCATTAGTTATATTTAAAGAAGGACGTAATAAGAGGGAAAAGTGGAAAAACAAAGAAATCAGAAGAGGCATGCGAGAGTAATTCAATTGCTAGGGCTCAGCAAGTTTGGAATTAAGGGAAGAAAGAATTAGCGCATAAAGTATCAAAAAATCAACCCTAGAATTGAAGGAAAAAAGACAAACAAACCAGAGGGAATGCAGCAGCAGTGGATAGCGGTGAAGGGATTGATAAAGATTATGCCGTCTGTCGAATTGGGACAAGTTTAGAGATACAGTAAATTGTTTGTAATTTTCACATAATAATACTCCCTACTTAATAAGGAATGGAATCTGCTGGGGATGGGATTGATTGATTTAAATTTCCGACTAAAAACCCATATTATCTAAGTAACTTGGGTTTAGCTTCCTTGCACCTCTCCTTCTTTTTCATTTTGGAAAAGGGTAAAAGGGTTCATAAATATCCTTCGTCCGTCTTTGGGTCTAAAAACACCCTTAATGTTTGTTTTTAGGCTCAAATATGCCCTTAAGTTAACGGTCAATGGATGGAAACTAAGTTAATATTTTGACTCTTGTAAAAAGCCACATATCATTTTCTAATTGGTCATATATTTTATTTTAATTTTTAAAACCTAATCTGTTGACTATACAACAGTTGGAGAAGTTGACAGAGCTGTTTAGAACTGCAACATGACTGGATCCAACGCTTAAACCAGTACTACGGAATCCTTTATCTCCGCCAGTTATTCAGCAGTTAATAGCACCACCCTTATCTGGTTATGAACCTATCAAGGACCATGCATATAGAGCACAATACAGCAGTAGTAAAGCAGGTCGGAATTTCTCACCGCATGATCACGGAAGGCAGCAGTTCACACCCCACCATGTCGTGCCTCGAGAGGTTGCCCGTGATGCACATTTTCTTACCTAGAAGGAATACAGAAGTTATGGTCTTCAACAGGCAACACATCCAAACCCCTCTACTTTTGCTGTACATGTTACCCAGAAATTGGATAATTATGGATCTGAACAAGCAATGCAGCAGCTACTGAGGTGCCCTGCTAGTGTAAGGGGTGATGCAACTTTTGCATGGAATGAACACGTTCGCTCTGATGCTCGTTTTCCAAATGAATAGGAATACCGTAATCAGGGCCTCAAGAATTTCCATGGGCAACCTGTTACTGTTGCTCCTGCTGTAGAAAGTCGCAATACAATTACTGCAGCTGTCGATCATAGTTCAATGACTAATGTAGATTCTTACGATGAGACTACCACCTTGCTTGTAAACCGGTATCTTTCTCTGCCGAGGACCATGATAACACCTAGAGAGTTGCCTTTGACAGGCAGAGGGTCGTTTGCTAGTGCTTCCAACTATGCGAGCGACATCAGATTGCCTGCTGACAATGTAAGATATTATCCACCAATGTTTACTCCTCATGCATTATTTGGTCACAATTATTTACATCAACATCCTGGAGATAAACGTGGAAGATCATCATCGTCAGTCTTACCTCGGTATCCTTTCTCTGGCCCACCTGCATCATGTCGTCGAAACTATGATACAAACTACATCATCCCTCAATGATGCTCATTGTGGCTCTAGTTACTCTATTATATTTCACAATACCTTAGCAAGAAACAAAAAAAAGGAAGGAAATACCGGATGCTTCGACTTCACTTCTTTTAATAACTTGATGTTTGTTCATTCATTTAGTAAGGTCCTGCTTGAAGGATTTTGATGAGAGTCACATTAAACTGTAAGGTTATATCACTAGAACAGGTTATTGATGGGCAGTGACGTGTGCCGATGCAACAACTGCTTAGTTTATGAAAGTAGAGTTCCGTCGATGAATCACTCAACCCAACTCTAGTACTCTGTCTCAGAGCACCAAGGTCGCGCCCCATGCGATAGAGACGCGTCTCACGCCCAAGGTGGAAGAGGTTTATCTCTCCATGTAAATGAAAATGATGAGCCAAGACATCAATCTTTGGTTCAAAATTTCCTGTTTGATTTCTTATTTGTTGTTATCCCCTATAGTCAACAGATTAGGTTTTAAAAATTAAAATAAAATGCATGACCAATAAGAAAATAACATGTGGCTTTTTACAAGAGCCAAAATATTAATTTGAGTTTTCATCCATTAACCGTTAACTTGGGGGCATATTTGAGCCTAAAAACAAACATTAAGGGTATTTTTAGACCCAAAGATGGAAGGAGGGCATTTATGAACCTTTTCTCATAGTTTAAGGGTATTTTTGACCCTTTTCCGTTTTCATTTTAATTACCTTTATATCCCCTTCTCTTTCCTTTTTTTTTTTTTTAACTTACACAAAAAAGAACAAATATATCTTTGAATTATGATAAATGGTACGTATATACCTTCTGTCATACTTTAGGTACATATGTGGCCTTACGTTAATGAAATGATACGTATATGCCCCTCACACTAACGTTAAGGACATATATGTACTCAAAGTATGATGGAGGGTATATATGTACTATTTTTCATAGTTCTAGGGTATATTTGTTCATTTTTTATTTTAATTCTTTTATTTCAAATAATTAACCCGAACCTATTAACCGACTCAGTAAACCCAGTACCCCACTCAGTCATAATTAAAATCAAGAGACGTCTATCTAATAGATGTGTTTTTCTCACACGTATAACGATAAACACACACAATACAGTAACACCCACTACTATTAATTCTTTTTTTTTAAAAAAAAAAACACCAAACAAATTGAACCCCTTACGTTTCAATTTTCAACGAAATTCTGTCGGGAAAACACTACCCACCACCGGTCAACACCACATAGTCATCATCTCCGTCGAATCGAAAACACCCCAACGACGAACCGTCGCCACACTGTAGTTTGATTGGGATTCACGTTTAAAAGAAAAACAGAGGGAATATCGAATTTGAAACAAAAAATAAAGGTCAGGTCGAGTTGGTTGAAATCGAGTTCGATGGGTTTATTGGGTCAGGTAGTGGGTTTAGATTAATTATTTGGAATAAGAAAATTTAAATGAAAAAGGGACAAATATATTCCTGAACTATGATAAATGGTACATATATACCTTCCGTCATATTTTGAAGACATATGCCCCTGTCGTTAGTATGAGGGCATATACGGACCATTTCATTGACGGTAAGAGTATATATGTACCCAAAGTATGACAAAGGGTATATACATATCATTTATCATAGTTCGAAAGTATATTTATTCGTTTTTCTTTCGAAATATATATTAGGAAAATCGACATATCTGATTTATTAATGTCTGCTTAGAATATTCATACACCTTGTTTGTGAACTTGGTTTACTGATTTGGTAATATTGTATAAGAGTTGAGAAAGTTTTAATGGTTTCCACAAATTGTAGATTTTTCACCTTGAGAAAAAATGCAACTTTAAGAAATCTATTTCATTTTCAAATAAAATTTCAACATTTAAATTAGTGAAATCATGTTCAAACAGGCCCAAGACCCAATCGTGGAGTTTTAACTTGTCCTTGAGTTGAAAAGAGGTACCATGAGTAAAACAATCACTAATTTTCACAATATCATATGTGCTTATTTCACTCATGATACTTCAAACTCCAAGTTTGAACCTTTATAAATTCAAACTTCACAAAATGATTCCTAGAGTTCAAACTTCAGCAGCTTTTCGAACTCATTTTATTGCACTTGAAATAATGACTTAAACTATGATTATTAATCTGAAAACTAATTATTCTACCTAATTTTTACGTTTTAAAGTTAGATGGTAGAATAATCGTTTTTCGTATATCGGAACTTGCTATTCAAAAGGTGTCAAACACTAGTGTTCTCAAAGTAGTATTGTTTAAAATTTGTTTGTTGAAATCTTGTAGTAGGTGTATTTCAATTTGACAATTCTGCTAACTGTGTATGAGTCTTATTTTAATAAACAAAATTGTTTTCAATATGCTTAATTTATGTGACAAATTTTCATTTTTAGTATTGTCTAAAGACGTGTCACATTTTTATAATTAAAAATATTAACTTTAGGATTTGCAAGTATAGTGGATTGCGGGGTCAATAGTCACTTATCAACATAAAATATAGCAGTAAGCACTAAGTAGTGCCGGTAAAACTAGATTCTGGCATTATATTGTCGAATATATAAAACTTAAGTACTATAGGTAAGTAACATGGGTACATGAACCAAAGAATTGAAGTTTTAAAAGTTAATTAATGGAGTACTGTATAGGTACCACTACTAACATGAACGAAAACCAAAAAGAGAAAAAAAAAAAAAAAAAGTTACAACACAAAAGGCGCGGACAAAAAGAACGTTATTGATCATCAACTGATCTGTTTCTAGATGTCTGTGTTAACAGTTGATTATTATTGTCTATTGAGATTACAATTTCTTCCTCCCCCATGGCGTAGTATTTCCATCAAATAGCTCATCAATATGTGTTTCAATATCTTCAGGCTGGTACTTTACATACTTCTCCGTCTGCCTTCCAGCAGTAAATGTTTGACTAAACCTTCCCAAGAATGACCTGTACGCCGGTATAACCATGTTTGATATCGAAACTCTCAGCTCCGACTGCAATTGCTCATCGCTAATCACCCAAGTGCTCTGTGTCTTGTGTATCTCGTCAAACATTGTATTGAAACTCTTGAACCTCTCTTTCAATATTGGTTTATTCACTTTCCCATTCACATTCAATCCCTCATAGTTTAAGCAATGCAATAGCTTCCCCCATGTTTCTCTTTGGTAATTCTTGTGGTACTGTCTTAGGTCCGAAGATCGCTTCCTATACCATTGATCCCCCATCAGGCTATTGATCTCTGGAGACCCCTTTATTTTTTGCAAGATGTATCGACCGTTGTTCATCATGAATATTGTGCTGAGTGAGGTGTCTTTGTAAAACCTTGATTTTCCCTCCAGATTTGCATCCAATAGATCCATCACTTTTATCATGTGTGTCTCGAAGGGTGATGGCTTATTTGATGATGTATCCTGCTGATTATTCTGTGCCCCTTGTGGATTTTGGCAGTCGAAATCCGATCCTGTGTTTGAGTCAGCTCTTTCTATCATCTGATGTTCTCTGAAAACCTGCTCTAACGTGTCTCTGTACTCCGCTACATATTTCAGATAATTCATGATGTAGCGAGTTAAAGGATGAACCGCACCACCTGGAACTGGGGTCTTGTTTGAGTCCCCCTGGATTGAGTTTTCGAGCTCCGAAAAGATAGAAACCATGGATTCTCCTAAGCGGCCTCGACTCAATGTAGCTTCAGCCTTGAGTTCATCAGCGTAAGAAGCTGGAAATATCGTATCCACCAATGGAACAAAATCGCGCAACGTCTCGTATATGTCGAGAAACTTGAAGAGTTTTTCAGCTGCGCGCTTTGTCATGGAAACGGCTTCAGCGAAATTAAGGAGTTGGATCATCATACCCCGAGACAAATTGCTGAAGATGGTCTCTGCAATTGATGGTTGATCGGCAAACACAGCATCAGCAAGCTTGCGTTCGCTGGAGAAAAGCACATTGGTGCAGTGCCTGAATGTTCCAATCCAAGCAGCAATCTCTCTCTCCAATGAATCCCAATTCATCTTTTGCACATCGTCGATGCTATATTTTTCAAAGCCAAGCTTATGCAAGCTTTCCTCCAAGGCTTTCCTCCGTGCGATGAAATAGACCTGACGGCATTCCGTTTCATAGCCTCCTGCAACCAAGGCTTTGGAAAGTTTATTCAAGGTCGCTACGATTTCCTCAGAGTAGCCTGGAAATTTATTTTCTTCAGAAGGTTTAGATTCAGCAGCAGAGTCTTTTTCTGCATCTTGATTGGCCTCTGATGATGAAGAATTCGCTGCTTCCTTATGGGGCTTGGCAGAAGAAGTGTCTGCATTGTTGATATCTGAATCAGGATTGATCTTGTAATCGTAGAGGATCGACTTGTATTCCTCCTCTATGTAGGACATGGCGCGTTGAAGAACACCATCAACGCAGCTGATTGAATAAGCATATTTGTACTCTGAAGAAAATTTACAGAGAGAGGTCAATAGCTTGGAGATTCGATCTACAATATCCAAAAATGAGGTGGCTTCCTCCTGAGGGAGCTGGCCCCATTTGATGGATGCATCGCCACCGTCGTATCCTTCAATCTTGGCCTCAACAAGAACAGCAAATTGTTCCACACACACAGGAACATCGGGAGGCTTAGATTCATCATCATCCCCTTTTAAGTTTGTCAAATCAGAGATAAATTGATCGATTTCTTCAGAAACCTTATCGAGGTCAGGAGGCAAGGGAGAAGAATCTTCAACTACGGCGGCCTCTTCGTCACCTTCTTTGACGTCGTCCGTCTTGGCACCATCATCAGCATCAGCATCATCTTTTCGCTTGATGACGCCATCTTCTACTAGGAGTTTTTCAAGGATATTATCTTTTTCTGCAGACTCTGATTCATTTTCATTGGCAGAAGGAGAAGGATTAATTTCAGCTTCATCTTTCAAAGGTAACGACGCGTCTGGAATTTCTGGCTGTTTGTCATTGGGATTATTCTCATTGGATTTTGTTTCATCAGAAGTTTGTTTTACTTTCTCTGCATCCATAATTGCGTGCGACTAACTCAAATGTGTTGGCAAAGGGAAACCTTCTTTTTTGTGCAATGGTAAAGAGGTGGTAAGGCAAAAAAGGGTCTAGGAAAATTGACCTTACATTCTCTGGATCCGGAAAAACAGTGAACTAACTAATTGTTAAATGGGGGTAATAGAATAGATTGTTTGGGATAGTGAAAGAGATGCTAACATATTGTCTAAAGTGTTGTGAGAGTAAGGGGATTGGAGATGCAGCGAGCAAATCGACCATAAATGAATTGTGTGCGGTCAAAACTTAATACAGATAAGATGGGTGAGAAAAGAGAAATAAATTAGATTAATTAATTGGGTTAGTTACGTAAGAACTTCACTCTAATATTCTAATTGCCATAAACTTGCACGAATAAAGGAGGGCCTCTACCACTGACCAGATTTGGATCTAGTCTTAATTACTCCAAAAATAATATTAAGTACTACTATCTTGGTTTTTGGAATAGACAAAACGAATAACAAAGTTTATTTGTTTTCCTATTTTGGTATAGTACTAACTTCCATTTTATTAAAATCAATCATTTGATAAAAATGTTTGAGAGAAGAAAAACAATAAATGTGTGCAACTTATAATTTTTAGTTTGATGCCCTATCTTAAGCATGCATCACGTAATTTGAAGACTTCTATGAAATATTATGAATTCCAAATAGATTAACGTAGTTATAAATTCAAAAATTAAATGATCCATTATAGACATATCTATCCATCTGAATCAATTAATTAGGAAACCAGTTGTACCTGAGCACACCATCATAAAATATAGTGTTAAATTATTGAGATAAATAGTTATATGTTATGACATTTTGTGGGATTGTAGTGGGTATGTTGTAGCTTGTTGTTGTAGTCATACCGGGTGAATTATTATATTGCTAACTATTTCACATCATGAAAATAATTATAATAATCATAAAATTATGCACATAAACAATTTTGACCTGAGATATTAATATTCACGCGATTCTCTCAATCTCACTCCTTTTTGTTCTCTAATAGTAAATGGTTTTACTGATTAAACTTATTTCTATAACATCGCTTTGGAAAGGCGAAAAAAAGTTGGGTTAACTCTATCAATAATCCGGTTAATTAATAACTCGTTCAGTATTTGTTTAAATCAAGATGGACATGTAATTAGAATTGAACGACAGATTATAACTCTATTAGAATTATTTATTACCCATTTGTTTCATCTCATCAATTCAAACAAAGATTTTTTTTTAACTATTACACGACATAAACCAAAAGAACCTTTTTTTAAAAATGTTTAGATAATTTTTATTAGTCAATTCATTCTACATATCTCAATTGACACAAATTCTTAGATGAATAGTATGGATTGCGCCTAAACTAAATTGTAAGTAGTTGAATAGATAACCAACCAAACCTCTCCAAATCTAAATAAATTATGCCAGCTATATATTAGTGGGATGAGTTTAACATATCTTAATGGGGGGGCGTTATGTGAAAACCTCCAAGGTAAAAAGTGAAATATTATTATAAAGCACCTTTGAACAAGCACAAAAGCTAAAGAGTAATATGAAATGGATACCAAAAAATTATATTCAATTACTTTGAAAATGAGTGATCTTGAATTCTTTATGTCAACTTATTTTATGGCTCAAACTTTCAAAGTCAGTGTTGTTCAGAGTAAAAAAAAAAATTACTAAACCTGATCGTTTAAATCTTGATGATAGAAGAAGTAAGAAGTTTGAGACCACTTACCTTTAAGATCAACTACCAATAGTACTATGGTCTATTTATGTGAAGCAGGTTGGGTCATTTGCACTTTTGTTCCTGCTTTATGAGGATCTTTAATTAAGATCTCTCACAACAAAAGTAATTTTTGTATGGAACATGAGTTTATAATTTCTTAGCATGCTATTTCACAAGTTATGCCAACTCATTTGAAGGATAAAAATTTTAAAATAAGCTCATTTTAAGAGAAAACATACAATTTTACATAATAAAGTAATAAAAATTATGCCAAACCCGTTCTCCGGTGCCCATAGCAAACATATTCCCTGTAGTTGTGTGAAATAGCGAGGAGTTTAATTTTTTTTTAAATATATAGCGCAAATTTAAATTTTATCTATCTCTCTCTTCCTCCCTATCCCCTCTCTCGCTAGCTCCGGTCACCGGCCCCCGTCGCCGTCGTCGACCGTCGGCGCCGACCCGACCCAACCTCCGGGCCCGACCTCCGGCTTCGGCGCCGACCCTCTCTCCCTCTCTCCCGCACCGGTCCCCGGTCCCCGGCGCCGCCGCTGTCCTTCGGCGCCGACCCGACTCCACCGCCGGCACCGACCTCCGGTCCGCGGCGCCGACCCCGTCGCCGCTCCCCGCCACCCTCCGGCGTCGACCGCCGGTTCCAAGTCGGTCCCTCCCTCCCCCCGGTTGTGCAGACCCCCACCCCACCCTTACTTGTCCTGCCCGTACCCCCTCCCCCCGGCGGGGTACACCAGCCCTCCCCCCAGCCGCCACCCGGTCCCTAGCCAGCCGCCGCCCGGTCCCCAGCCGCCACCCGCC
>NC_061112.1:153341730-153362658 GCF_002878395.1 Capsicum annuum | reverse complement strand
TTGTTGTTGTTGTTGCATCAGTTGGCTTGGAGTTGCATTGATTCACTGCAATAATAATACATAACAATTCGATTTTTATTTATCGGTTCATATAGATACAACGCGAATTGATATAGTCATAAAAAGTGAATTGATATATGGTGTCTGAATTTTTTAAAATAAATAAACTATTACTACTTTCCATAATTAAACGAATTATTGCTATAATTGATAATTAAGTCTCAAAGTATCGCTATTTATGAAACTTTTTGCTTCAATTCGGATTGAAGTGTAAGGAATTGCTTATTTTCCAAAATAAGCACTTATTTTGAAAAAAAAAAAAATATTTTTTCTAAAAAAAATAAGGATGTTTGGTAAACTTGCAAAAGTGTTTTTAAAAAGAAGTAGAAAATTTCTGCTTTTAAAAAGCAGTAGAACTAGAAGCAGAAAATTATTTTTCATGACAAAAATATCTCTATCACATACAAACATATTTTATAAGTTTGATTAAAGTTTAATTTTAAAATTTCATACTTCATATTTACATCATAATTCTTTATGAAATATTTTTTTTTTCATATGTAGTGATTTAATTTATGGAGTAATTTGTACATTCATTTTGTTTGATGTTTTTAAATAAAATTTAAATTATTTAAGTAATATATTATTATTTAATATTTTTTAAATATATTTATGTATATAAAAATTAATTAAAAAATTTAGAGTACGTACTTTTTAATTAAATAAAAATAAAATTTTAATTAAAAATATTGTAATAGATATTTAAATAAATTGCTTTTAGTAGTAAAAGTCAATTAATATATGTCTTTTTTGGTCATTTGTATCAAAAAACTACTTCTTAAAAAATATTATCCAAACACTATTTATCAAAATTACCTTTTTAATGAATTTGCCAAATACCAATTATTTTTTAATTAAAAATACATTTTTAAAAAACTATTTTATAATGGTGGAGCAATCCCAAACGGGCTCCAAGTCCTTCACCTTATCCAAACTCGTTTTTTTTTTCCTAAAAGAGTTATTACTAATAAAGTTGCGGATTTGTTATACAAGTAGTCATCTAAACCCTAGTGGTTAGATAATTGGTAAAGCTAGAAAGAAGGAATTATTAAGAAGGGAAATGCAATGAAGGTAACCCTAATAATATTGGCATGCAATAAATTAGGAGAAAAGAAAGAATGGGAATGGGGTATTGTCCATGCTTCCGTAGGAAGAGAAAGGGGATCATGTTGAAAAGCAAGAGAAACAACAGTTACAGTGAAGCCCGGACCTCTACTCCCCCTCCCATCAACTCTCATATTGCACCATTAGGTTGGTTTTTTATGTTTCACAATACTTATTATTTCCCTCCATTTTTATTTCTTTCTTTCTGATCAAATGAGATCGAGAGAATTACTTTTGATGTGTCAGTGATGTCATGATTTTGGGCTGGTCGATCATTCATAGGACAAATTGTTAGATTTATGATCTTCACTTCCTAAAATGCCTTTGTACAGATCGATGTTTACTTTCTCCACACAACAATGGAGTACCATAACTGTAAATAGGACCGTAAAGTGATAGAATCACACTTTCTATTTTGTCAAACCTTACAGAGCTTTATGATGCAATGGATGGATAATCACATATTCGTGCATGCCTTTTAGAAATTGAGATTGTAACAAGTTTGGATATATGAGGATTCGCATACATATTTACTTGTGCTGGCTGAAGCGACATTTTGTTTCGTTGTTCTAAACTTTTAGTAAATTGATTAGCTAGAGTAATATGCTCACAACACTTCCCATGCTTGAACTACACAAACAGTTTATTGTAGGTTCTGAAGTTATCACTTAGTTAATTTGAATATCATCTGTTGAGACCAGTAAGTTGGAAGAAAACCCTATATTATAGTTAATCAGGATCTTAAGCCATGGTTTTAGAAGCTTGAATAGTCATGAATCCCCTTCCAATAATTCATCTGTTTTTTCTTTGTTGTTTCCTAAACAAGTACGATATGATTAATAACTTTTGTTTCTGAAAATTTATCTACTGTTATTTTCCGTTTCTATTTAGCTGAAGATTTAAACTCCGCAGGTTTTATATTACTAATGATTTCCTTTTTTGTTCTTTTTTAATTACTACCTGTATTATGTGCACCTGCCAGATAATGCGGTCAAATATAGCACAGTGCTAGAGCCCAGACAGCAAGTACTGATATCAAAAGATGGTTCACCTCCGAGAAGCAACCTTCCAACTTTCTCTTACCGAGATCTTGCAACAGCGACAAACAATTTCAGGAGAGAATCCATTATTGGGGAAGGTGGCTTTGGACCAGTATACAAAGGGCAACTTGAAACTAGTCAGGTGATTTTCACTAAATCCAGAATCACTCTAAAAGAAGTGTGTTCTGGTCATTTCAAATTCACCGTACTTTATTATCCTGGAGTTATGGTTTTCTCTTACCTTTCAGATTGTGGCCGTTAAGAAGCTAAATCATTCAGGTCTTCAAGGAGATAAGGAGTTCTTTGTGGAGGTTCAAATGCTCTCATTGCTGCGGCACCCTAACCTGGTTAATCTAATTGGTTACTGCAGTGAAGGAGAGCAGCGTCTTCTTATCTATGAATTCATGCCTCTAGGATCCTTGGAATATCATCTCCATGGTAATGATAATAGACAATTCTCGCTTGCACAGTTTATGAGACTTGGATCTGCAACAAAAGAAATAAATTGATAGATTCTTATTTGTCTACCTGCACCAATCTGTTATGCCTCAGTAATATTATTCTTTCCTATATTGGTCTTCTTCGGAGCTATAGATTCATGCATTATTTACTATTAACTTTTCCATCGCCTTTGATAGTGTAACTCATTTAAGCTTGAAAAAAGGTCCATTTTCAGAATATCCTTGAAGATATGAAGTTATTATTATCACATTTTATTTTTAGTTCATTTTTTTCATTCACTTCCGTCACTGCTTTTGTCTGTCATATGCATTCCAAAATAAACCCGGTGATTGCTTCAGCATGAGACAGACTTCTGCCTTTGACTATAACTACTAAGCTCGTGTTATTTGGCGGATGAAAGACTTCACTGATAAATTTGTGGTTGTCTGCAATATGTTTACGAAACTTTTCCGGCATTGCTTTGCTTGATTTGAACTTATCTTCTATTTTTCTCTATAGAATTTTTTAAATTGTAATGCATCAGAAGATGCAACTAATATATGCACTTTGACTCTAAAATATGAAATGTGTTGATTAGAGTATAATGTGCAGATATGACTCCAGACATGGAGCCATTGGGTTGGGATACCAGGATGGTAATAGCATCTGGTGCTGCCAAAGGCCTGGATTACCTTCACAACCAAGCGGATCGTCCTGTTATCTACAGGGACCTTAAGTCGGCAAACATATTATTAGGTGAGGGTTTCCATGCTAGACTTTCTGACTTTGGTCTTGCGAAGTTTGGTCCAACTGCAGATGATACACATGTTTCCACACGTGTTATGGGCACTCATGGGTATTGCGCACCTGAGTATGCTGGAACAGGAAAATTGACTATGAAATCAGACATCTATAGTTTTGGTGTGCTCTTGCTGGAGCTAATTACTGGATGTAGAGTGATGGATGACTCTCGCGAACACGGAAAGGAAATGCTTCTTGACTGGGTAATCACTTGATCACAGTTAACTGATTGAAATCTTGTATATACTTGCCTCCAATTTTGAAAAATAAATATATGTAACAAATATAAGTTTTTGTTTCATGATTTAAAAAATGTTTTTGTAATTTCTTGACTCTGTCATCTAGTACTTTAGCTTTGGAGCAAAAAGTTTTTTCCAAGTATTGCATAGTTCCATGAACATGTCAGAAGTATTTTGTTGAAGGTCTTCTGTTTTGGAGGAGCATAAAGTTTTCGGAAAATGAGAATGACTGGTCTATCTAGTGAGTAATACCATCTTTGCATGGTTCTGACGATTTTTATGAAATATATCATAAACTAAACCGTCAATTATTTTTTCTGAATGTTCTGAATAAAAAGTTTTGAGCTTGATAACATTAGACTCCTGTTTTGTCATTTCCTGTTTGTGCAATTCTCCTGCTAATTGTGAGGTTTCCTTGCCCCTTCTCAGGCTCGTCCTATGTTGAAAGATCGCATGAACTATGTAAAATTAGCGGATCCTATGTTAAGAGGCAAATTTCCACAATCTATTTTCCGCAGGGTAGTAGAGCTGGTCTTAATGTGCGTTCAGGATGATCCCCAGGCTCGACCTCACACGAAAGACATTGTGCTTGCTTTGAGTTACTTTGCATCCCAAAAGCATGACTCACATGCAACTCAGTCTAATCAGATTGTATCTCAGGGAGATGGGAGGATATCCCCAGTAGAAGAACTAACAATTGGGAGCCCTACTGATTTTAATGGAGCTGGGATCGATGTAAAGGAAATGAGCAGGGATCAAGAGCGGAAGCGAGCTGTTGCTGAGGCCAAGAATTGGGGCGAGACCTGGAGAGAGAAAGGGAAACAGAATTAGGAAGATGGTTTTGATTATAAATCATCAAGGTGGTGATTGCAAGTTAGTTTCCTTGACAGAGAACTTGGGGTTTCTATGTTGATTGGTATTCTGAGATTACCATGAACTCTAGAGCAGCAGGCTGTCAATCTAGTTCGAATTTTTATTAGCTGTCAAAATATGAACAAAGTTCACAAACGAAAAAAAATCAAGGAACGCATATAGATAAAAAAATATTTTCACCTATCTACCTAGCGTGAGATTGCAGGCGAAAGCTGCACCCCTTGGATACATGTGGCGGAATAAAAAAAGTTTGACCCTGATTAATGATTTGGCAGTATTGATGTATTTGTTAGCTTCCTTATGCTTGATTTAATAATTTCACTCTCACAAAAATCAAGTAGATATGGTTTGACGACACACCAGTATATGACATTTATCACTATGAATTACCAATTATGTTTCGTTTCTGGTTGTCGTGTGAATCTTATTACTAACCAAATGTACAAGATGTCTGTTTGAAGATTATGCTGCGTTAAATAAAGCTGACCGCATGGAACAAGGATTCAAGACAAGACCAACTCTTTGGGTCGTTTGTTAAGAGACAAGTTATCTTAGATTAGTAATATGAAAATTGTATCGTAGAGATTGATGGATGTAAGTATGGATTTAGTCATGCAAGAATTGTGATACAAGAATGACTTTACATGTATTGTCCCTTGCACAATTTTCCCCCCAGATATTTTATAATTGTTGTATTGTCCCTTGCACAATTTCCCCCCAAATATTTTACAATTGTTGAACTCACATAAAATTAATCGTCGCATTCTTATTTCACCATTTATGTTTCAAAACATCATAAATAAATTAGAGCAATCAAACACAACATTATAAATACTAGATTATATGCAAATATTATCATGCCTTATATATGAAACCAAACTGCCCCTTAGCATCATCATCGACTTCTAAAATATGATCACAAAAGTAAGGGGAAAAAACTGAAAAAGTGAAGGTCCTACCGGGAGTCGAACCCAGGTCGCTGGATTCAAAGTCCAGAGTGCTAACCACTACACCATAGAACCAGTTGCTGCTATGGTTGCCATCTCAATAACAAATTTTTGATCATTAATTCTATTCACAGAAAAAGCTATTGAGTTCAAGTTACAAATAATATTCCACCCTTTTTTTACTCACTCCGTTTAAAAAAGAATGACCTACTTTCTTTTTAATTCCGTTTAAAAAAAAATGACCCCTTTCAGTTTTAAGCAACTTTTGAATTTTAACTTTCCACGTGACATATTTAAGACTACAAGATTGAAGGGTATTTTGGTACATTTGACATGTCTTTAATTTAACTTCACAAGATTCAAAAGTCTTCTTTATTTTCTTAAACTTCGTGTCAAGTCAAACTAGGTTATTCTTTTTTAAACGGAGGGAGCAATTATTTTCTCTACCTCTAAGAATACTTTTACATAATGATCGGAGAAATAAAATCGCGAAACATAGAGAAAAGAAATTAGAGCAAAGCTAATTAGGAAAGTAAAATGAAAAACCAAAAGTGGAATAAAAAGTCAGTTGGATCCAGCTGAGTCACTTAATCAAGGAAGACGCGTGGCAGCTTATGAGTTAAAGCAGGAAATTGGATCAACGGAGGAGATTAAATCAAATAAAGATAAGGCAACGGTTCTAATTAAATCAGCTAATAAGAAGTTAGTTAGCACCTAATAAATTGAAGTACTAAGGAAGGATCGACATTTATGAAAAATTTGATATAATATTTCTCTCTCTAAATTTTCTCTTCCTTCTCTGTCCTCTCTTCTATTCTCTTCAAGTTCTCTGCTTAACACTTTCTTCCACCATTGCAGGTGCAGTAGGAAGCTTGATTACAATTCATTTTTGAAATTCTTGTAGATTGTAATAGACAATTTACTCAATAAAAAGACCACATTAGATTTAATTATTCTTTAGTTTTTTCTATCCTGGTACAAATTGGTATCAGAGACACCCTCCTGGCCACATCATGACAGGCGCTGAAACTAGGTCTAAAGCTACAAAGAATATGGTGAAGAAATTGGATAATCAACTCCAAAGTTGTATTACAACAAATGATGCAAAAATGAAAGAAATGGAGAAAAAAATTGATCTCTTGGTGGAGCGGCTGGTGCTACCCAAGATGGAATACTTAGTGGGGCACCCATGGGACATCCTCCAGCTGAAGGTTTAGATAGCAGAGGTCACAAAAAAGATCCATATGAACATCATATGGGGAGGCAACAGATGGGGGTTGGAAACCCTAGGGTAGAGTTTCCCTATTTTGAATAAGGTGACTCTCGAACTTGATTGAGGAAATGTGAGAGATACTTCCAGTTCAATCATGTGGTGGATCCTCAACAGAAGTTGAAGATAGCGATTCTGAATCTAAATGGTAAGGTTGAATCTTGGTTATTCTTCCCCTATCATTTGAGTAAATAGGTAGTTAGATGGGCTGATTCACAGAGGAACTGTGCAAAAGATTTCAAGAATCGATGCATAGTAATTTTAATCTCTTAGGAGAGTTTAAGAGGATTGAACAAAAGGGTTCAGTAGATGGAGAGACTTGAAGACCTGGAGAAAGAATTCTTTCTAGGGTTCTTCATTGAAGGCTTAAAGAATGAGATTAGACATACTGTGCAAATTTTGGATCCCTTCACCTTGAGTCAAGCTGTAGAAAAAACAAGACGCAGGAAATTTATTAAAGGCCATTAACAAAAAAGGGAAAATTGTATGGAACAAAAATCACAATCAGACTAATTTCTCAACCAACTACAATGGGAACAGAGTAGGGGGAGTTTTTCTAACAACAACAAACTTTAGGAAACCGGGAAGGCCCAGGGTCTATGCTATAGATATGGAGAGAAATATACTGTGGGGCATCAATGCAAACCTAAGCAAATCAGTGTTATGTCAACAACAGTTGAATTTGAGGAAGAAACACTGAAAACTTTTAATAGAGATCAACCTAATGCTGCAGAAAATGATGGAGGTTTTAATATGGAATTACAAGAATCTGAAGTGATGGATAAGGTTATTAGCCTCCATGCATTATCAGGAACTGAAGTTCCAAACACTCTCAGGCTTAAAGGGGTTGCTAAGAAATAATTACTGACTATGTTGTTGGACTCAGGTATCACTCATACCTTTTTGGATTTAGGTACAGCTAAGAAGATGGGGTGTGAAATCAGGGATGTTATGCCTATGAGGGTAACAGTTGCTAATGGGAGCCATATCATATACTATCATTCTTGTCTCAAATTCAAGTAGCAGATTCACGATGTCGAATTTGAAGACAAGGCCAGACTCATCAGGTTAGGGGCTTGTGATTTAATATTAGAAGGAGACTAGATGAAGAACCAAAACCCAGTGCTATTAGACTTCACAAAATATAAGGCTCAAGTATCCCATAAAGGCAGAAGGGTAGATTTGATAGAAATTTATCACCAAGGGTAGTTGAGTAGCATGGATGCTAGCACTGTCAAGTAGTTATTCAAGAAAGAACAATCCAAATATGCTCATATATTCACAGTATCAGTAATAAATTTAAGTCAAGAGAAAGACATACCTGATGACAAACATCAAGCATTGCAGAAGTTTGCTAAAGTATTTACAGAACCCAAATAATTGCCACCTAACAGATCACATGATCATTACATTCCCTTGAAGCCATAAGTTGTTCCAATGAGCATCAGACCCTATAAGTACAGTTTTTTTTAGAAAAATGAGATTGAAAAATAGATAAATGAGATGCTTAGCAATGACATAATCCAACCTAGTCACTCTTTAGTCTCTTCACCTGTGTTGTTAGTGAAAAAGAAGGATAGTAGTTGGAGGTTTTGTACAGACAATAAAGAATTAAGCAAAATCACCATCAAAGATAAATTTCCTATTCCATTAGTAGATGACTTAATGGATGAATTGTGTGAATCTCACATTTTTTCCAATATTAATTTAAGGGTTGGATACCATCAAATTGGAATGGGAGATCAAGGCATACATAAAACAACTTTTAGAATTCATTTGGGGCATTATGAATTTAAGGTTATGCTTTTTAGCCTAACCAATGCCCCTGCCACCTTTTAAGGGCTGATGAACCCTGTGTTCAAAGCTTATTTAAGGTAGTTTGTATTGTTTTTCTTTGATGATATATTAATATATAGTGCTACTGTTAAAGATCATGTAAAGCATTAAAGAAAAGTCCTACAAGTGTTGAAGAAAGAACAACTTTATACCAAATTATCCAAGTGTTCTTTTGGTCAGAAATAGGTGGAGTACTTGGGTCATATAATCACTAGTGTAGGAGTGTCTACAAACCCATCAAAGGTAGAAGCTATGTCCAACTGGCCTAGGCCAAAAACTCTGAAGGCATTGAGAGGGTTTCTAGGGCTAACTAATTACTATAGGAGATTTTTCAGATCCTATGGAGCAATCAGTAGACCCTATCCAATTTGTTGAAGAAAAATTCTTTTAAATGGGACTTAGAGGTTGGGGAGGCATTTCAGTCTCTCAAGAAGGCAATGATCAGAGTATCAGTGCTAGCTCTAGCAGATTTCATAAGCCCTTCATTGTTGAAATCGATGTCTATTTCAAAGACATGGGTGTGGTGTTAATGCAAAAGGGGAGACCATTGACCTTCTTCAGCAAGGCCTTAGCCACTAAACACCGGGGATTATCTACTTATGAGAAAGAATACATGATTTTTTATCAACTGTAGACAGGTGGAGACATTATCTAAAAGGTGGTCATTTTATCATCAGGGCTGACCACCACAGTCTCAAGTATTTGTTAGAGCAAAAGGTCACCACTGCATTACAATAAAAAGGGTTAACCAAACTCTTAGGGGTCGTTTGATTTAAAGACAAGTTATACCGGGATTAGTTATACTGGAATTAGTTATACTTGGATTAGTTGTCCTGTGATTAGTTATCCGAGATTATCGCCAATGGACGGAGCCACTAGCCCGCTACACTCTCGAAACCCTCTCCCCGCTGGGACCAGCCGTTAACTTTCACTAACCACCATTGCAAAACTGGCCACCACCTCGCCGTCACCACCATTAACAGCGGCGAACCAACCCAGCGCCGCCGCTGTGTCCCTTCTCCTCATCACTCTCCGGCGAACAACCAGCTCTCCATCCCCGAACCAGCCGAAGTCGCCGCCACTCTCCCCATTTCCAGCGCCCCCAACGACGACAACAGCAACGCCAATCATCACCAAAACCCCCGACACCGCCGCTCTCTCCCCCTAGAGCACCACACAACTGTTTTCACTGCTTCACCGATAAAATCAATCGAAATAGACACCCGACGCTTCTTCTTCTCCTCATCACTTCGGCCAGTTGACGTCGAAGAGAAATACAATTCTTGCCGGATTCTTGAAATCCATCTCAGGTACCACAAGTGCAGAATACGGGGACGATAAACACTATTTCGGTGACATCAATACTATTTTGGCGACAACAATACTATTTCGGCGACTAATTTCGACCGTAGATTACCGGAATCCAGCGACTCTATCAAGTAAACGGACTCAATCGATCAGGTGCACTCGCTCCATATTTTTTAGTTGGGTATAATAGTTCTGTCTTGATTCTATTTACTGAGTGTCTTGGCTGCCTATCTGGATTGGGGGTGACGACTTGGTGATTTTGGTAATTCTTAATAGTGTTTTACCTGTTAATACTATTTGCGTTTTTTGTTTCTAGTTGTTTTAGTAGTTCTGATTACTATTACCTGAGGAACTAGCATATATATTTAGTGTGGTAGTATATATTGGTTGTTGTCGGTGTTGGGCAGTAGATTCCAACTCCTTGACTGATTTCATTATAACCAGTTAGTCCTTTTAGCCTTATCTTTATCCTCCTCTGTTATCTGTCTTTTTATTTTCATTATTTTTCTCCTATTTGTGTAGTGGATGGTATTGGCAATAGTAGACTAGGGTCATGTCATAGGTTGGGATCAAGGTTGGGAGGTGGTGGGGCTAGGTCGGGGATGAGTTTGGGGTTAGAAGTAAAGGGTAGTAAGGTTATGTGGGATAAGGGAGCTTCTAGGTTGCGAGTTAGATCTTGGAACATAGGAACTTTGCAGGTTAAGTCTATAGAGCTGGTGAAGATTCTTCGAAAGAGGAGGGTTAGTATAGCGTGTGTCCAGAAAACTAAATGGGTAGGAACTAAGACGAGAGATGTGAATGGTTATAAGTTGTGGTACTCGGGTAGCGTAAGACATAGAAATGGGGTAGGTATCTTAGTAGATGAAGAACTTAGGGAGCAGGTGGTTGAGGTAAAGAGAGTTAGTGATAGGTTGATGTCTATTAAGTTGGTCATTGAAGGGTCTATGGTGAACGTTATTAGTGACTATGCCTCGCAAGTAGGTTTAGATGAGAAGGAGAAGAATTAGTTTTGGGAGGTTTTAGATGACGTAGTGAGAAAGCACTAAAAAGCTTCTTGTGGGAGGCGATTTCAATAGGCATATTGGTTCTTTGCCAAGAGGTTTTGAGGATGTGCATAGCGGTTTTGGTTTTGGGGAGCGGAATGACAGAGGAGCTACTCTTATTGATTTTTCTAGGGCTTTTGGGTTGTAGATATCAAATTTAAGCTTTCCGAAGAAGGAGGAACACCTTATTACGTTTCGTAGTTTAGTAGCCAAGACTCAGATAGACTTTTTGCTTCTTAGGAAAGGGGGTAGAGCGCTTTGTAAAGACTGTAAAGTCATACCTAGCGAGAATCTTTCAACTCACCATAGGTTGTTGGTGATGGATTTGGTTATCAATAAGGGCAAAAAGAAGAGAAGTGTGGAAGCTCGGCCCAGGATTAAGTGGGGTAGCTTGACTTTGGCTAGTGCTTTGGAAATTGAGGAGAAGTTAAAGAGTTGAGAGGCCTGGAAGAGTAGATGAGATGCGGATAACATATGGGAGACGACTGCTAGTTGTATTAGGGAGACCGCTAGAGAGGTGTTAGGTGTCTCGAGAGGTCAATCTGGCAAACATCGGGGAGACTGGTGGTGGAATGAAGAGGTTAAGCGAAAGGTGGAATCTAAGAAGGTGGCTTATGCTAAATTGGTTTCAAGCAAGGATGATGAGGAAAGACAGACGAATAAGGAGGAGTATAAGGTAGCTAGGAGAGAGGCTAAGTTAGCAGTTACGGCGGCTAAGACTGGAGCTTTTGAGCGCCTGTATGCAGCTTTAGAGGAGAAAGGTGGAGATAAGAAGTTGTATAGGCTGGCTAAGGCCAGGGAGCAAAGGATCGTGACCTTGACCAGGTGAAATGCATCAAAGAAGAGGATGATACAGTGTTGGTGAAGGATGCTCTCATTAGGGAGAGGTGGCAATCCTACTTCTATAAGCTTTTAAAAGATGAGAGGGACAAAGGTTTTGTGTTAGGGGACTTGGACAATTTTGAGGAGTGTAGAGATTATAGGTATTGTAGGCGTATCAAGGTTGAGGAGGTCAAGAGAGCTATTCGCAGGATGAGGTGGGGTAGGGCGACGGGGCCAGACGAGATTCCAGTAGGTTTTTGGAAGAGCACTAGCGGTGCAGGTTTGGAGTAGTTGACAAGGTTGTTTAACAGTATTATTAGGACAGCAAATATGCCTACAACATGGTGACGGAGTACGATAATTTCAGTGTATAAGAACAAGGGAGGCATCCAAAGTTGCAATAACTATAGAGGTATTAAGTTGTTGAGTCATACTATAAAGGTTTGGAAAAGGGTGGTAGAGATGAGGATGAGAAGGATCATGATGATTTCTGAGAATCAGTTCGATTTCATGCCAGGTCGCTCGACCACTGAGGCCATTCACCTTGTAAGGAGATTAGTGGAGCAGTTTTGGGAAAGGAAGAATGATTTGCACATGGTGTTTATTGATCTTGAGAAGGCATATGACAGAGTTCTCAAGGAGATTCTGTGGAGGTGCTTGGAGGCTAGAGGGGTACCTGTGGCATACACTAGGGCGATTCAGGATATGTATGATGGGGCGAAAACTCGGGTGAGGATGGTAGGTGAAAATTCAGAGCACTTTCTAGTCGTGATAGGGTTGCATCAGGGATCGACTCTTAGCCCATTTTTATTTGCCTTGGTGATGGATGTTTTGATGCGACATATTCCAGGGGAGGTGCCTTGGTGTATGTTATTCGCAGATGATGTGGTTCTGATTGATGAGACTCGGGGTGGAGGTAATGATAAGTTGGAAATGTGGAGGCACACGCTTGAATCTAAATGATTTCGGTTAAGTAGAACCAAGACGGAGTACTTGTAGTGTGATTTCAGTGATTTGTTGCAGGAGGCAGGAGTGGTTGTGAAGCTGGATTCTCAGGCCATTCAGAAGAGGGAGAGTTTCAAGTATCTGGGGTCTATGATTCAGGGAAATGGTGAGATTGATGAGGACGTCATGCATCATATTGGGGCAAGATGGTTGAAATGGAGGCTCGCTTCGGGAGTTCTATGTGATAAGAAGGTGCTTCCGAAGCTTAAAGGTAAGTTTTATAGAGTGGTAGTCCGGCCGGCTATGGTGTATGGAGCGGAGTGTTGTCCAGTTAAGAACTCCAACATCCAAATATTGAAGATGGCGGAGATGAGAATATTCGATGGATGTGTGGGCATACCAAGAAAGATAGGGTAAGGAATGAGATTATTCGAGAGAAGGTGGGAGTTACCTCGGGGGAGGACAAGATATGAGAAGTAAGGTTACGTTGGTTTGGGCACGTGATGAGGAGGGGCTTAGATGCTCCTGTGCGGAGGTGTGAGGCACTGGCTATGGATGGTTTTAGGTGAGGTAGAGGTAGACCAAAGAAATATTGGAGGGAGGTGATTAGGCATGATATGGAGCAATTACAACTAACAGAGAACATGACCCTTGATAGGAAGGTGTGGAGGAAATGTATTAGGGTAGAGGGTTAGGGGTGGAAGGGCGTCGGTAATAGTAGGAGTGCGCTCCTCGGGGGATGGAGTTTTTTGTTCGTGGCTAGTGGTGTTAGTTTATTTTGCTTACCGTACTAGTTTAGATATGTACTTATCTTTTGTGTTTGGTATTCTGTTAGTTTATCTCGCGTACCATACTAGATATATACACTTATAATTGGGTTGGTATATGGGTATCGGTCCCAAGCCGGGGGTCTATCGGAAACAGCCTATAGTGGTATGGTCTGCGTATACTCTACCCTCCCCAGACCCCACTAGGTGGGAATACACTGGGTATGTTGTTGTTATTGTTGATTTGTGGTACTAAAAATAACGTGTATTGAACAATTTCTAAAGATATATTGTTTATTAACAAAAAAAATCCCTCACTTTATTTAAATTAATAATTTCTCAATTGGAACAACATCAACTAATATGCATCATCATTTTGTCTTATTATAGAACAATTAATCTAGCACAAGCAAATCCTGCATATAAATGCAAATGTCATTTACTGCAAATAAACAAAAGGTGTGAGGTTATGCCCAGAAGCTATAACACATATATTATTCTCGTCAAACCTTCATCCCGAAACAATGCTTTAGTAACCCGAATATAGAATACAATGTGAAGAACAAAAAACGAAGGCCAAGATTGATTCCAACGGAAGTTAAAGTGCAGCGAGGATATTCCTTAAATCCTTTCACTGAACTGTCCGCTTACAACATGAGCTCTTCAAATCAAAACATTCGTGAATGTACTTTATCGCAACTTCTAAATGGTCTGCAAAACTATGTCCAATCAAGCATATATATGTGTGTGAGAGAGAGAGAGGGAGAGACTGAAAATCAAATGACTGAAGGTAATTTTGTCATTTTATTATTTTATCTCAAGGATAAATTATGGTGGAATTGTTATCCCACCAACTGTGTGGAATAATTTATTCCGGTACTATTTATTAGTCTTGGGATAAGTTATCCCGAATATTATCAACCAGATGCATTAAAATTTTTATTTCGAGAATATTTATTTTAGTACCTCACACCAAACGACCTCTTAGCGTTCGATTATGAGGTGTTATACCAGAGAGGGACTGAACATAAAGTAGCTGATGTCCTATCAATGAGGGATGAAGATGGTGTCCTAAATGCTATGACTAGGGTGGAACCTACTTGGATGCAGGAGGTGCTCTCAAGCTATGAACATTACCCTACTGTTCAACAATTAATCCTGGATCTTATTACTGATCTTACCAATCATCCAAAGTATACTCTTCACCAGAGCATTCTAAGGTATGACTACAAGGTTTTTATAGGAAAAGGGGCTGATTTAAGGTTCAAAATCTTTTCTACACTGCATAACTAACTAGGGTTGCTCCAGCCACTATCTATCCCTGATAAACCATGGGAAGACATTGCTATGGATTTCATCGAAGGTTTTTCAACTTCTGGTTATAAAAAAACCATCTTGGTAGTGGTTGATAGGTTATCCAAGTATGGGTACTTTATTTCCCTCAAACACACACAAATGCCACTTGAGTCACTTCCCTACTTAATACAAAAACCAGTAGGACTATGCCCTGCTCAGAGGCAAGCTATGTTGCAACAATTGAAGGATAATGTAGACATCTAATTTTGTCCCTCCCCGATATCACTTCTACTCATTTTTACCTTATCCTACCATGTGCCTCCGACCATGTAATTATCCCTCCATAAAATGACAAAAATAACAAACCCCTAGCTAATTTTATCTTATCCTAACAACCTACCCAATCAAAATAAACCACATCACACCCTACCCCTACCCCCACCTCACTACCCCACCACCACACGCCATATATACTTACACAATATAATATACATCTTGGAGGAAGTTTCCACCGGACCCTCACTGATGGACCCCACCTTTCCCTTTTGTTTTTTTCTTTTCTGAATACATATTTACACGGATCTTTACATTAGGGAGTCCATTATTTTTCTTTCTTTCTTCACAGCTAAGGAACAAACACACTAGACTGATACATATACAAACGCCATTAACCCCCCGAAAAAAGCTCTCTCTCAATATCGACACATACAATCTCACCCAAAATTGCACACATACACATAAGGAGCAAAATGACGTGAGAGACTCTAAGAGAGAAGAGATTGTTTGGAAATCGAGTTATCCAAGCCACTCTTCATCGAAAATAACTTCACCAGCTCTGGTTTAACTCCAAAACCTATTGGAAGCCCAATCTAAACCATATCCCTGGCTGAGAACCAAGATCGAACAATGAAATCCATCTGAAATCTGCCTGAACGGGTTGATTTTGGACTGTTTGGGTTAGATTTCGGACTGTTTGGGTTAGATTTCAGTTCTTTCAAGTTAGTTTCGATGTGTTTGGGTTAGATTTTGGTCCGTTCGGGTCAGTTTCGTCTGTTAGGATCGATCTCGGTAAGTTTTGAGTTAACTCCGGTGGAAAAGTAGTCGAGAACCAAGATCGAACAATGAAATTCATCTGAAATCTGCCTGAATAGGTTGATTTCGGCTGGTTTGGGTCAGATTTTGGACTGTTTGGGTTAGATTTTGGTTCGTTCAGGTTAGTTTCGATGTGTTTGGGTTAGATTTTGGTCCATTCGGGTTAGTTTCGTCTGTTAGGATCGATCCCAGTAAGTTTTGAATTAACTCCGGTGGAAAAGTCATCGAGAACCAAGATCGAACAATGAAATCCATCTGAAATCTGCCTGAACGGGTTGATTTCGGCTGGTTTGGGTCAGATTTTAGACTGTTTGGGTTAGACTTTGGTTCGTTCAGATCCCGTCTGTTTCGCGTTGCAGGGCATGTATTGAATACTTTTAGTCGCTTTGCGAATTGGTTATTTGAATTAGACTTCGGGTTTCAATTTTCCAAATACTGAGCTTGATAGATTTGTCGTTGGGGCTTAAGTCGAGGTTGTCGAAGGCGGGTTTTCTTTATCTCGTCGAATAATATTGGTCAAAGAGCAGTTTAAAGTCCATCCCTCAACTCTATATTCTTGTTATTGTCTCAAATGTGTTTAATTGTTGTGATTATGTGTGTTGTGATCATAGTTGGTGAGTTTTGTTGACGTTATGATGTCATAATTTTGTGCTTCATGGTGTGTTTTCGATGATACATGAAATTAATAGGAGTAGTACTTGGTGTAATTGATGAAAAATAAAAGCCAACGTGGGTGGTTGGAATTGACATTGATAAAAGCAATCATTAATTTATTTTGATTCATTAAATGGCGTTGAAATGAATAGGCGAATGTAGGTTGGGTAAGCCAAGTTTAGGACTCGTTTTTTTTGAATGTTTGAGATTTTGTTAAATAGTTTGATTTTCTCACATTAAAGTGTATTCATTTGGCCGGGGAATGCCCCGAAGTATTTGTGTTTATTCTCCGGGGAATGCCCCGAAGTATTTTTTACCCGGAGGACGTTCGTGACGAAGGCCCGAGGCAGCGGGTTGGAGTTTAGTTTAGGACTAGCTTAGAATAGAATAGGTTTTACCTTTCTGTATGTTTTTATTTTTGGATTGTATAATTGGACTGAACAATATTATTTTGGTTTTGGATTGTTGTTTGACGTGTTTGTTGCTTGTTTATGTGTTTTATGTGGTTTATACATTCTTAGTGTCAAAGTTAGCCGATACATTCCACCAAGCGACCGTGGTCGAACACAGGATCGAGGGGTGCCTAACACCTTCCCCTCAGTTAACAGAATTCCTTAGTCAGAATCTCTGTTCGCAAACCAGTCTTATAGAGTCAAATTGTTTTGAAAAGGATTTTTCAAAGGTGACTTGGCACACCGAATTATGCCAAGTGGTGACTCTAAAAAAAATGTAAATAATCCCTTTTCGAAACAATTTTTTATTTTTTGTCATTTTGATAATAAAAACCCTTTCGAACTTAAAATATAATTCTTTTGGAGTATGAAAAAGGGGTGTGACAACTCTGGCGACTCTTCTGGGGAAGCATTTCAGAATTCGAGCTTATTTTTGGAGTCGTATCGGCTTTGCTTGGCATTATGAGTGTATAAACATTGTTTGTGATTATTGTTTGCGTTATTGTTATCACCGTTGTGGGTTTTCATGCTCTTTGTCTACAGTATTTATCCTATGTGTTACCGTTTTTATATCTGGCATCATGTGTCTACCCCCAGGCCTTCTTTCTGCAACAAGTCTGTAGTACACGTGTTGTACACGACCTATAGTTGAGTCACCATTATTTTAGGGTGGAGCCATCGGTGTTATGGAGTAGGTGGAAACTAAAGCAGCCACTATCGACCATACGCTCCCCCGAACAGCCTTTTTAGTAAACCACAACGTAGGTCAGCCTTTAGGTCATGCTTATGTGCATCATACTGAGACCTAGCGGGACCCACATGTCCCTTTGTAGGAGACTCACCTCTAAAGCATCCCTACGTGCTAACTGTTGCATCTTTAAGGGTAATGTGGTTGTTTAACGGACTGATTTGAAAAAAAAAATTAGGAGTAAGGTGTGTAGGCAAAAACGAAAAAGAAAAAAAAAGTGAGTTGAAAGAATGAATCAAAAGGGGTGTCGTAGTTTATTTTAGAGTTCTTTATGGCTTTTGTTCCTCACGATCCAAAAACTCAAAAAGATTTTTTTTTACGTTTTGCATTTGTCTTCTCAAAGTTCCGTAAGTTCAAAAAAAAAGGAAAAAAAAAAGGGTTTTATTTGCCTTTTCTACTTATTTGTCAAAAACAAAAAATACCAAAAAGATTTTTTCATAATTGGTGGTGTCAGTCTTAGTTGAAGTGTCTAGTTGAAAATCCAAAAAGTTTACGGTCTTTATTAGTAATTTCACGTATGTCGTCGTAGGGGTCTAGAATGTTATTTTGTATTTGTTGTTTAGTTTTTAAAGCGGTCCTAAATTCGTTGCATGTTTTGTTTCTTTCTTTCATCAAATGTTATGAGGTTACGTCTTTCTTTTGTTTGTTTGTTTTCATTTTCGCGAAAAAAATAATAATTCAATTATGTAATGTTTATGCATATGTTGCCCGAATTACGCAAGATCTGATTCATGTACAACATGATACGTAGGCAACCTGCTTTTGGGTTCGATCTAATCATTTTGTTTCATTGTTTTTCATTTTTAAAAAAAATAAAAACAAAAGCCATAAAGAATGATAAAATGAAGGTAGATAGCGAGAGAAGAAAAGAAAGAAAGGATGATGAGACAAGAAAGGAAAAGAACAGAGATTGATACGAAAAAAAATAATAAAAAAATAATAAATAATAATAATAATAATAAGTGTAGATAAAAATAAGTGTAGATAAAAATTGGGATGATGTTAAAATGACCTCGCTACCCTCAAAAGCTGGTAGAAATGAACATGAATTTAGGACAATTTTACCAATGTGATTCCCATGCTTGCTGTGTGCCTTAATCCTAACGGATGTCGTCTTTGATGAGCATGTTCTTTCAGATAACAGTGGTAGGTTTGCAGCACTCTGGCTAGTCACCCATACTTTACTAGATCCAAAGCAAAGCTCGCCATGGCTAGCAGGGAGATTGAAAATTCCCTTATTGACCCGGATCAGGATCACAGGAAAGAAAGTTCAGAACACAATGATGAGGTAGTAAGGCTCAGACAACAATTGATAGATTTGCACCGGGCATGGGCCAGCGGAATGCCTCCTCCTCCGCTCCCTGAAGGTCTTGGGAATATCTCTAATTGCCCACCGCTCTCTCAGGCGCAATTCTCTGCTCCTACTGAGTCACCTGAGCACACGCCAGGATTCACTCTGCGACATTATTAACTTGGAAGTTCTGGTGTACCCTTGGCAGCTCCCCAATCAAGACCCGCTGCTCAGCCGACGCCACCGATCACATCGGTATTCGTGGCTCTGCCACCACCTGAAGCTCCCATATATGTTGTGCGTCCTACAATGGGGCTTCCTAGGTCTGCCAGTGAGCCAGTATTAAAGGTTCCAGATAGTCAATATTATGCCCCAGAGCCTACTTTGAGAATGAATGAACCGTATGGGTACACTCAGCCACCTGCATTTCCATTTGATACGGAGAAACCTGTCGCAACAGAGGAACAGGAAATCATAGCACGAAAGTTGAAAAGTTTAGAACTGGCTATAAGGAATTTGCAGGGAATCGGAGATTATAGGAGTGTTTCCTATAAAGATCTTTGCATGTTCCCAGACATCAACCTTCCCCTTAGTTTTAAAATGCCCAAGTTTGAGAAGTATACAGGGTACGGTGATCCCGTGGCACACTTGATATGTTATTACAACCAGTTGAGGGTTGTAGGAGGAAGGGAAGAGCTGCTCATGGCCTTCTTTGGCAAGAGTCTTTCTGATCTGGCTTCAGAATGGTTTATCGATCAAGATATGGACAAGTGGAACAGCTGAGATGACTTAGCTTCTGAGTTTGTTCAACATTTTCAGTATAACATCAACCTGATTCCGGATGAAAAATCCTTGGTCAACATGAAGAAGAAAAACACTGAAGGTTTTAGGGAATACGCAATAAGGTGACGTGAACAGGCCGCCAGGGTAAAGCCTCCAATGAAAGAAAGTAAGTTGGTAGAGGTTTTCATTCAGGCATAAGATGAGACCTATTTGCAACATTTACTTCCGGCAATGGGAAAGTCTTTTATTGAAGTCTTCAAAATGGAGGAGATGATAGAGGACGAAATCAAGACCGGTTGAATAGTGAGTTTTGCCGCATTAAAAGCCACCATACAAGCAATTTAAGGTAGATCTGGCACATTCGGAGGTAAAAAGAAGAAAGAGGACGTGGCGACTGTCGTAGCTGGAACCTATTCCTATCCCAAAATACCACCTCACCCCTATCCTCAATCCCAAGCCCAAGTCTACGCCCAAGCTCCATATATTCCTCCCCACCATTACTACCCTCCACAAAATCCTTTATATTTTATTCCACCACTCCCGTACCCAGTATATAGCGTGCAGCCATATGGCCAAACCCCTTCTTACCTGCAGTGGCGTGCGCAAGCTTCACAAAATCGTCCATTCGCTTCACCGAATTACCAAAACCCCTCCAGACCCAGTTTTCAACCTATGCCCGAGTATAAGAAAGATAAGGCGGTCAAAAATCAATTCACACCTCTTGGGAAGTCATATGCTAGCCTGTTTGATAGGTTGAGAAAGTTGAAGGTCTTAAGCCTAATTCAAGGAAGGCTTTCAAATCCACCGCCGAGGAATCTCAATTATTCTTTAAGGTGTGTGTACTGGTCTAACATGCCAGGCCATGATATAGAGAAATGCTGGAATTTAAAGAGAGTTTTCCAGGATTTAATTGACACAAATCAGATGTTGGTCCAGGCCCCGGAGGGTCTAAACATTAACCAGAATCCGCTGCCAACCCATGCTGAAACCAATATGTTAGAATTGATATATGATAGGAAAGAGTCTTCAAGGTGTTATAAGCCTATTGTCAAGGTACAGACCATTGAGAAAAAATCGGTGAATGTAGCAGAGTCTTTGAAAGCAATGTCATTGAGC
>NC_061112.1:153316752-153338730 GCF_002878395.1 Capsicum annuum | reverse complement strand
GAACAATGAAATTCATCTGAAATCTGCCTGAACGGGTTGATTTCGGCTGGTTTGGGTCAGATTTTGGACTGTTTGGGTTAGATTTCGATTCGTTCAGGTTAGTTTCGATGTGTTTGGGTTAGATTTTGGTCCGTTCGGGTCAGTTTTGTCTGTTAGGATCAATCCCGGTAAGTTTTGAATTAGCTCCGGTGGAAAAGTCATTGAGAACCAAGATCGAACAATGAAATGCATCTGAAATATGCCTAAACGGGTTGATTTCGGCTGGTTTGGGTCAGATTTTGGACTGTTTGGGTTAGACTTTGGTTCGTTCAGATCCCGTTTGTTTCGCGTTGCAGGGCGTGTATTGAATACTTTCAGTCGCTTTGCGAATTGATTATTTGAATCGGACTTCAGGTTTCAATTTTTCAAATACTGAGCTGGAAAGATTTGTCGTTGGGGCTTAAGTCGAGGTTGTCGGAGGCGGGTTTTCTTTATCTCGTCGAATAATATTGGTCAAAGAGCGGTTTAAGGTCCATCCCTCAACTCTATATTCTTGTTATTGTCTCAAATGTGTTTAATTGTTGTGATTATGTGTGATGTGATCATAGTTGGTGAGTTTGTTGACGTTATGATGTCATGATTTTGTGTTTCACGGTGTGTTTTCGATGATACATGGAATGAATAGGAGTAGTATTTGGCGTTATTGATGAAAAATAAAAGCCAACGTGGGTGGTTGGAATTGACATTGATAAAAGCAATCATTAATTTATTTTGATTCATTAAATGGCGTTGAAATGAATAGGCGAATGTAGGTTGGGTAAGCAAAGTTTAGGACTCGTTTTTTTGAATGTTTGAGATTTTGTTAAATAGTTTGATTTTCTCACATTAAAGTGTATTCATTTGGCCGGGGAATGCCCCGAGGTATTTGTGTTTATTCGCCGGGGAATGCCCCCAAGTATTTTTTACCCGGAGGACGTTCGTACGAAGGCCCGAAGCAGCGGGTTGGAGTTTAGTTTAGGACTAGATTAGAATAGAATAGGTTTTACCTTTTCGTATGTTTTTATTTTTGGATTGTATAATTGGACTGAACAGTATTATTTTGGTTTTGGATTGTTGTTTGACGTGTTTGTTGCTTGTTTATGTGTTTTATGTGGTTTATACATTCTTAGTGTCAAAGTTAGCAGATATGTTCCACCAAGCGACCGTGGTCGAACACGGGATCGAGGGGTGCCTAACACCTTCCCCTCGGTCAACAGAATTCCTTAGCCGGAATCTCTGTTCGCAAACCAGTCTTAAAGAGCCAAATTATTTTGAAAAGGATTTTTCAAAGGTAACTTGGCAATCCGGATTATGCCAAGTGGCGACTCTGAAAAAAAATGTAAATAATCCTTTTTCGAAATAAATTTTTATTTTTCGTCATTTTGATAATAAAAACCCTTTCGAACTTAAAATATAATTCTTTTGGAGTATGAAAAAGGGATGTGACAGATAATTTACTGGTGACTCATGCAAGAATGAAATTCTATGCGGATCAACATAGGTCTAAACGAGAATTTAAGGAAGGAAATTTGTTTTACCAGCCTCAAATTGCAGTTGTATAAGCAGTCGTCAGTCTCTGTTCGCCGAAATCTAAAGTTGAGTGCTAAGTTTTATGGACCCTAAAAGGTCTTTCAATGGATTGAAACGGTGGCTTATCGCCTAGAGCTGTCTGTCGGGTTGTGGATCTACCCGAGTTTTCATGTCTCGCAGCTCAAGAACCGAGTTGGCCCTTCAGTAGTCACACAACAACAACCACTGACTTGTGATGATGGGGGTCAGATCTTGGTGCAGCCTATGGCTATCTTTCAGCGGCGCATGGTAAAAAGGACCAATACTGTTGTTGTGATGGTTTTGGTGAAATGGATGAATCTAGGAACGGATGAAGCCATTTGAAGGACTAGGGCTACATCCGGAGTCAATTTTCAGAATTTGTCGCACAATTACAACCTTGAGGACAAGGCTGTTTTGATGGGGGAGGTATTGTAATGATCGGAGAAATGAAATCGCGAAACATCAAGAAAAATAAATTAGAGCATAACTAACTAGGAAAGTAAAATGAAAAAGGAAAAGTGGAATAAAAGGTCAGCTGGACCCAGATGAGTCACGTAATCAGGGATAACACGTGGCAGCTTAAGAGTTAAAGCAGGAAATTGGATCAATGACGAAGATTAAATCAAATAAAGATAAGGCAACGGTTCTGATTAAATCAGCTAAAAAGAAGTTAGTTAGCAACTAACAAATTGACGTACAGAGGAAGGATCGACAGTTATGAAAAATTTGATATAGTATTTCTCTCTCTAAATTCTCTCTTTCCTCTCTTCTATCCTCTTCAATTTCTCTCCTTAACACTTTCTTCCTCACTGCAGTTGCAGTAGGAAACTTGGTTACTATTCATCTTTGGAACTCTTGTAGATTGTAATAAAAAGCCCATATTCGATTTGTTCTTTAATTTTCTCAATTTTATACGTCAATAGTTGAAAGTATACTATACATCAAGGTAACAATTCCGATGGACATTATTTAAGCATAATAATCATTACATGATTCTTTTCTAATTTTGCTTTGTATAAATGAAGTCACTTAAAAAGCGAGGGGTAGGGGCATTACATTAGTGAGAGGTCGTTTTCAGGGAAGAAGAGAAGGCAACAAAAGTTGAAAGGTCCACAGTTGAGTATGTTGCCCAATAATAATTGACCACGTCAGTTTGACCATCCTGTAAAGTAAGAAGTGGGCCCTCAAGTCTCAACCAAACCCTTGTGCTGCTCCTTTTACACACTCTCTCCGCTTTACCTTTCCTCCTCATGCCTTGTCGGCCCATTTAACCAAAACACTACTACTACCACCGGAATCTGACTTTTTTGCCGGCAAATTTTTGTCGCCGGGAAGTCTCATATGACAGCTCTAACTTCACTTGTTTCAGTGCTTATTTATCTTCTGTAGTTGATTCTCTGCTGCTGCTGGAGATCTTGGTTCAATAGAGAGATGTATGTAGTTCCTCCTCCTAAACGAACCGATCCATTGTCTGGATCCATCAATGACTCCGATGATTTGCGTATTTATCAGACATGGAAAGGAAGCAATGTCAGTTCCCCTTACCTCTTCCATATTGCTCTACTACCTCTTAAACCTCTTTTATCTTCTGCTTTTATTTTTATAAACATGTTAAAGCTTCAATCTTTTACCAGTTTTCTGCTAGTTTATTGTCATTATTACAACTACTACCAACTATACTCAAGTCTGCTGATCATAACAACCTAAAATAATCGTCCTCGATTGAATTGACCTAAGAATCAGAAATATAGACGACAACGACAACATACCCAGTGTATTCCCACCAAAGTGGGGTCTGGGAGGGTAGAGTTTACCCAATTCGTACCTCTACCTCAGAGGTGAGGTAGAGCCTGTTTCCGATAGACCTCCGGCTCAAGACAACAACAGTGTATATGAGGACGTAATAGTAGTACTAGAAACAACAAGTAGTATCTGAAACAAGACTACTACAGAATAATACGACAAACAATCTATCCCAACACAACAGGCAAGAAACAACCACGACATCTACTAGTGCAGACAACAAGACAAAAGCACTCCTACCTACTAGCCACGATGCAATCCGTCCTACTAGCCGTGGACCCTAATCCACGTCTCCCATGATTTTCTATTTAGGGTCATGTCCTCGGTATGCTGTAACTGCGCCATATTCCGTCTACTCACTTCTTTCCTTATATGTCGAAGGAGAAATCCCCAATGATTCTGCATCCTAGTTCATAGTGCTTATGAGTGTTTAATGACCATGGAAGCCCTATGCAACCCGGAGGACGAGCGCACCAGATGTGGTCATGCTAGGTCATGTTATCAAAAGCCCTATGCAACCCGGAGGACGAGCGCACCAGATGTGGTCATGCTAGGTCATGTTATCAAATTTACTGTTGTTACATTACCAGGTTTCTGGCTTGTGCAATTATACTTCTCAGAATGAGGTTTTACTTAGAGCAGGACAATTGTAAATTATTTTGTCTCAACTATAGGACAAACATATTTGGTAGTCCAATGCTGATCATATGTTCATTTATAACTGAAAATCTTTTCCAGCTTTTCATGTGTTGGAAAAGCCAGTTCTTGATTTGCTGAAAAGTGATTTATGCTTTACATCAAACCTCCCTGTGTAAAAACTGAATAAGTTATCTCTTATGTATGTTTCTTACAGAAAAGAAAGAAGAAACATTTCCATGAGAAGAGTTTCACGTTGCAAACAGAATATATGCCACTCTTTTTCCTTAGTTTCTGACTTTTAATGTTCTTCTCTGTGTGCAGATATTTTCCTTTCAAGGAAGGTTCATATTTGGGCCAGACGCAAGATCCCTAGCACTGACCATATTTCTCATAGTGGCCCCTGTCTCTGTTTTCTGTGTCTTTGTTGCTAGAAAGCTGATGGATGATTTTTCAAACCACCTGGGGATATTGATTATGGTTGTAGTTGTTGTGTTCACATTCTATGTAAGTTCTCTTCCTAGTTTTCATTGATTGTAACATCTTCATCACCTAGATTTTAGTGTTCGAGGAAACAAGCCTACCAACAGTTTATGATTGCAACTGCAGAGAACACAACAGTTGTATAAGGTTGTCTTTTATTTATTACTGGAAACAAAATTTTGCGTAATAGATGACTAATTTACCTTGGCAAAATTCCAAGTATTAGAAAATCATTGATCTCAAAATTGATCTGATATTATTAACTGGGGCACTGTATTTCAAGGATGTAATTGGCTTGGTTGTGCCAATAGGCTTCCATTCGTGGTTGTTCTTTCGATGAAAAGGAATGACAACCTTATTGCATAAGCTTTGCAAGGTTTCTTCCAATTTATGTTGCTAAGAGTTTCACATTTGAATTTTACAGGTTTTAGTTCTTTTACTCCTTACATCTGGAAGGGATCCGGGAATAATTCCTCGTAATGCACACCCTCCAGAACCAGAAGGTTATGATGGTACTGTTGAAGGTGGTGGACAAACTCCTCAATTACGTTTGCCCCGCATTAAAGAAGTTGAGGTTAATGGCATTACCGTGAAGATCAAATACTGTGACACCTGCATGCTTTATAGACCTCCCCGTTGTTCTCACTGCTCAATCTGCAATAACTGTGTTGAAAGATTTGACCATCACTGCCCTTGGGTAGGGCAATGCATTGGGCTGGTAATAGTTTTTTTTTCGTCTTTTTAACTTTCTTTTCATTTGGTTAAACCTTGCAAAGCAACAATCCCAAACTAAGCAAACCACTAATAGCAAATGCATCTTTCGAACTTGTTCATCTAGTGTTTATTCTTGGACTCTTGCTTTACATTGCAGAGTCTTCTGAAACTTTTTTTTGTCTTTTATTGCAGAGAAACTACCGTTTTTTCTTCATGTTTGTCTTCTCTACAACACTTCTTTGCATATATGTTTTTGGTTTCTGCGGTTTCTACATTAAGAGAATCATGGTTCTAGAAGAAACCACCGTATGGAAAGCATTGATCAAAACACCAGCCTCCATTGTTCTGATGGTATACACTTTCATATCAGTGTGGTTTGTTGGAGGTCTTACTGCTTTTCATCTGTACCTCATCAGTACTAATCAGGTATGATCATGGATTGTAATTGTATGCTACCTTTTTTTTATCTAAGGTGGCTTGGATTTTGATGTGAACTGCGGGTGACATCTATTTTCTGGGTACTGCAGACTACCTATGAGAATTTTAGATACCGATATGATTGGCGTGCCAACCCCTACAACAGAGGAGTGATGCAGAATTTCAAGGAGATATTCTGTACTAGTATTCCTCCATCCAAGAATAATTTCCGTGCGAAGGTGCCCAGGGAACCCCCGATGCCAACTCGGTCTGCAGGTGGGGGTTTTGTGAGTCCAAACATGGGAAAGGCTGTGGAGGACATAGAAATGGGCAGGAAAGCGGTTTGGAGTGAAGCAACGGATAATGAAGGACAACTTAGCGACAATGATGGCCTGAACATTAAAGATGGTGTTTTAGGGCAAATGTCTCCTGAGATAAGGACAACAGTAGATGAGGCTGATCGTGCGGGAATACATCCTAGAGGATCCAGCTGGGGAAGGAAAAGTGGAAGCTGGGAGATGTCACCTGAAGTTCTTGCTTTGGCATCAAGAGTGGAAGAAGCTAATCGAACAGGTGGGAGTAGTGGCAGTAGCTTCACAGCAGCCCGACCAACAGATCAGAAGTTGTGATTAACAGATAGTATGAAAAGTGGATTGAATAGATTAGTGTATGGTATGTGATCGATCATTCAGTGTTGTGTATTATCAGTGTTGACGGGTGTGGAGATGATGTTTTAGGGAGTGAACTGTTGTGTGATTTGAGCAGTGCTTTTCATTCCTAAACTTGTATTGTATGTGTGGAATAGTTAGTGTAATACAGTAGTGTTCTCATATGGTTTATGCTTATCTTCTCTCGCAGCTGTCTGCTTGCACTTAACATTTATTATTTGTGCTTAAACACTGCATTTCAGTACCCATATATAATATAATGATACCTACATTTTTTGTTTTACAACTACGAATGAGTCAGACATTTCTTTGGCGTAACATTACATGCAAGTGGTCGTGGTTGTAACTATTTATTTTATGTCGAATGAAAAAGCATTATTTTCTGCATTTGTAATAAAATACTAGGCTTAAGTCATCTACATTTGTCAATTGTTGAATATATATATATCTCATATATAATATTTAAAGCTTTTAAAGGATGATGATAATAAATACAAAAAAGACACTTGAATTAAATCCAAAAGAAAAGAAAATGGTGTGGTGGTTGTAAAATTTGATATAAACTATTATGATAAAATTTAATTAATATAAAGTGTTAAATATTATGATTTTGTATCTAGATTAAATAAAAAAAGTTATATAAAAGTTCTATATAAGCTAAATGTTATGTTGTGTCTTACACGACACACCAATTTGGTTAAAAAAGGAGCATTAATTTTCGGCACTAACAACTTTTGATAAAAAGGAGTAATAACATTTAGGTCCTTTTTTTTTTTATTTACACTCTTTAATTTCCTCAATCCATACAAAGGAAAGACATTACACATTTTAGCCTTCAAATCAAACACCAATATATACCACCAACAGCAGTGGTGGTACAGAGGAAAGGGGCTGCTCCAATCTACCCAGAGGTCAAGGGTTCGAACTTTGAGTATGGACAAACACTTTGTTGGGAGCTCTCCCACCAAATAGGGTCCGACGCGGGACGAATTCAAATATAGTCGGACTTCTAAAAAGCAGGTATCGGACACCGGGTGGTTTAAACCAAAAAAAAAAAACACACCAATATATACCAACTATTCAATAACAAAATTTTAGTTAGTTTTAAGGATAAATTACACAATCACAAACTTAAGAAATCATATTACTCAAAATTCCTTACCTTTTAAATAATTATTTAAAATTTTGAATTTACTATTTTACTTTGATACATATCAACAAAACCCACATTTGATTTTTGCTCCAAGTCAATTTTTTTCAAAGATTTCTTCCCCTAAAATCTCTTCCAAATTATCACTAGATGAAACACCTTCTATCTCCATTGCTCCATCTTCTTTAAACTGTCAATGTAATACATTAAATTATAAATTTTTCAGTTATTTCAAACAGGTGAGTTAATTATTTAAGTGGATTTTAAGTTAATATTTAACAACACAAATTATTATTATTATATGTTTTAATCTTTGTTGTGTTAATTTTTTTATTTTTAATGGCTAATGAAAATTCACCCTCATTCAGTTTGGGGATTTTTCAAATTGAAACACAAAAAGGTGTTCCTACAAGTCAACAAATTGTGGGTTTTGCTTCGGATAACTTTGATTACACAGAGAAAATTTTTCGTAAAAATAGGTCAAAGCGCCGCAATAACTCAGAAAATATGAAGGTTCTTAGAGAAGATTTTGATGCAATAAATCAAGAATTGGACATGCACATGAAAGATCGGGAGGAATTAGAGCAAATCCCTAATTTTTCATTGAATCAGGTATGAAATTCGATGGTGATACATATTTTTTTGTTTAGTGCGCTTGACACATATATAAAAATATTAATTTTTTGATACATTTTCATAGTGTAATGGTGATTCATATAAATGATACTTTTGTTATCAGTATATGGGTGATATATTTATTGACCGTGTATGAGTGATATATTTTGTTGTTGGATTATTGGTGATCATTTTATAGACAATGTATAAGTGATCCATTTGCGGTCAGATTATTGGTGATACATATGTCCTAAATGTTTCTATATCTATTATATTTTGTTATTCATTTATAAATGGGTGATACATTTAACATATGAATCATATTTTAAATTGTGGTTTTCTCAATATTTAATTTTGGTTGAACTATAGTTTGATTGTAAAAAATATACCCACCCACAATTTAAGGTATGACAGCGCACACAACCCCAATATAATAGAGAGGCTTACAGAAATTCTGAAAGATCAAGGAATCAGAATCTTTTAAATATATGAATTTTACATAACTGATCACTATCACTCCTAAACTAATTTATTGATATGTTGTAGGGATTGTGGATTGTTTGTTGCAGCATATGCTGAATTTTTAAGTGATGTATTTCAAATACCTTCTTCAGATTTTAATCCAGAGTTGCATCGTATTAGATACGCTTCACTGTTATGAAGTTATGGGGTGAACAATACATCTAATGGATATATTATTGACAATCAAGATCCTCCTAGGCCTAAATGCACCTTCACTCCATCAAAGAATACAGAGATGATAGAAGTCAAGTCGAAGTTGTCTAATAGTTATTGTTTAACAATTTGATTTAACTGTTTGTTATGTGGTCCGATATTTTGAATATTGCAAGTCTACTAGTTTTAGGTTTTAAGTTTTTGGAATAGATGTCGAGACTATCATTAGCTGTTTTAAGTTTTATGTTGTCTAGTAGTTATTGTCATGACATTTTTTATTATGAAATGAAGTGTCCTCATCATTTTAGATCATATTTTTATGCTATATTTATGTTATGATTGTATTTGACATTGTCTATTATATGTTTGATACAAATATTTGATATATTTTAGATATAATATAAATATTGGTGTAGCATATTGACTACACAAGTTAGTGAAACACATATATAGTTGATTCATATATTACAGATTTGTTATAAGTAATATGAATCACAATTATAATTTTTTTTTCGTGATTAGTTTAAGAGTTTAAAACGTATTACATATATGTATCACATTTTTTTCTACTAGAAAAATGTATCACTAATACATCAAATATATCAAAATGTCTTAAAAATAATTCAACCACTATTAATATAAATGGCATAACTTTCATAAATGTTTAACAAGTATCATATAATATTCACAATTTTATGAATTACAAATATATTTTTTTCTAAAAAAATTAATTAAGGAGTTTAAAACGTATCATATATATGTATCACATTTATTTCAACTAGAAAGATGTATCAATAATAGAACGGATAACTTTTTAAAATTAATGCAGACAATATTAATATGAATCACATAACTTTCATAAACATTTAATATGAATCATATAACTTTCATAAAACTTTAGTTTGTATCAATTGCAAACAATTATTTGATATTTCATGAAACATATTTTGGATAGATTAACTCAAATTATTGAATTCATAATATTAAACTTCATAAATATTTCATATTTCAATTCAAACAAAAATGTTACATCTTCTTTGAAAAGTAATTGCAGTTGTGTCTATTTTGACCTTCACACCACACTTTCCAACAATTTGAGGTTGATGAAAACGTTTCACTACTTTTCTTTTGACTCCCTTTCTAAGATCTTTTTGTGGTCTTTTCTATTTGGGAGGCAAAATCACTTCTTTCAACACCTCCGTTGATACATGTCAATTCAGTTTATCGGACATTGAACAAAGTGGTATTTCATACGTCTTGACTAGTGTTTTGTAGTAATCAGGACAGTATGACTTTATTTTCTTTACATGTTTACTTTTAAAAACAATCATTGCATGCGCGGAAGGTATCTTGTCAAGCTGAAATATCTTACTTTGAGAGTATCAGAACCAAGCATACACGAAGCCTTGAATAGCCAACTACATTTCGAAGATTTACACATCAACACATAACTGGAAGAAATAAAAATTAAAATATATCATAAATATGAATCTTTATTACACTGTTACTAAATGTATCATATATGTTCGAAATGTATCTCACAACTTTTACACTAACTTACACTCTTTAAACATGAATTAAAAATTTCAAACTTCAACTTATATGTTAAGTATGCTAAAGGTATCATATATATTAAATATTTAATTCTGAAGAAAAAAATTACACAAAAATACAATGAAATGTATCACACAGATTTCAAATGTATCACATAATCTTTTAAACTAATTCAACAAATATAATCAGACCAAATAAATAGTCAATATGAATCACAAATGTTAATCTAATATTAAACTACAAGTGAAGCATTTCAAATATTTCACAAGCAACAGTTAGCGAATAACGAAATCAATAAATCCTTGTAAAATCACAGTACTATCATATGCATCACAATTTTTGTTATAATTTATCCACAAAACACAAAGCACAGAAAACAAAAAAAAATTGTATGAATCACAATTTTCAACATACGATATCTAGATCAATACTTATAAAAGTACCACAAACATCAACAACTAAAATTGAAAACAACAATGCACAGTAATATAGAAAAATGTAACATAATTTTCAGATGTATCATTCACTGAGATGTAGCAACTCAATTGCAATGTCATTTGCGTCGGAAGTATCACTATCAATTACAACATTAGTTGTTGTAATACACAATGAATACATTTCGAATTTTGATGCATCTTTCAATTTTTTTTTAAAAAAATCACAGTCATATAATTATAAATCTCCATTATTGATGAATTTTCTTGAACAATGTATTTGACATGATTTTTATTTTTTGAAATCCATCAATTTTTAATTAAATTGTTATAACATTCATTAATTTTCGATATAAGGTTTTTTCATGAATCATAATACCGTCAACTCAATAGTTGTCGTAGTTAGTCTCTGAAATTCAAACATCAAAAAATCGAAAGAACACAGATATAATCTCCATTGAAAATAATCCGAAAATTGAAGACGAAAGAAGGAAGATTTTTTTGATACAATTGAAATTAGTACATATGATTTGCTTGAAATTTGAAAGTTGATCGTGGGTATTGTTATTTTTGTGTATCTCTGAAATTCATCGTGTAACTTATTGTGCGTTATTTTGCTACCCAAAATAAATGATAATCCGTTACTTCCTTGATTAAAAAAACAAATCTATTTTAAATGTATCATAAACCTATATGTATCACAGTATAATATAGTATCACAAATATTAAAATCCGGGATATAATGTAACTAAATAAAGTTATGGAAAAAAATGTTAGAGCCAATTGAAAATCTAAAATTTATGCAAGTTACCCTAGTTTTAAAGTCCTAAATATTAGGAGAATATTTATTTATTTTATTCAATATTTAATATAATAAAGATAATGATAGAATAATTAGAAGAAAAATAGTAAAAAGACAATTTTATCTAAATTGGAGACTTTGAATGAATAACAAAAAATTCAAATAACATTTTTAAGGCCCTTCACACTTTTAATATGTAAAAATTATATATATAACGACATGTTTTCTAGGAATTACTAAAAGTTCCAATTTTTTTTTAAAATCTCGTAAAATCCCAACATTTGCCCATTGATGATACATGTTAATTCACTTAGATACATATAAGAAATACATGTTTGAAGTAAACTAACTTGCACTTTTTAAGCGATGTAACGGATAAATTAGCATTAAATGCAATTAATCTAACTAATTATGGTTAAAACAAAATTAAATCCCACGATTTATGACAATTATCTTATTATTCCACCATTCTAATCCAAAACAACATTCATAATCTGTTTGAAAATATCCAAAAAATTTCACGACTTCTTCAAAAGTTTCAGACGTTCATTTTTTTTATGATTTCTTAATTTTGTTTGGTTATTTGAAATGAATAAATAGTTTTAGTGGGTTCATTCAAAAGAAAGGAAATTCATTATTCTTGAAAAAGAATTCGTTATTCCTTCTTCTCTGTTATTTGTTGTTGTTCTTTTTATTTTCGACGATTCATAATAATGAATATCGCGTATTATTAGTACATTCCGGTATTTGGCTGTCTGATGTCAAGCACGAAGAATACAAGATTGATGGTTGTAGTCGGAGATATACCAGTGTCGATCTCAATTCGTTATCCCTTCTTCTCTGTTATTTGTTGTACTTCTTCTTTTTTTCCGACGATTCATAATAATGAATATAGCGTCTTATTAGTACATTTCGGTGTTTGATTATCAGATATCAAGCACGAAGAATACAATATTGATGGTTGTAGTCGGAGATGTACCAATGTCGAACTCAATCGCTATCTCAAGAAAAAGCCGATGAAGATTTTTCCTCACTAGTTGTTTCACTGTCGGATGTCACAATGTATGCAATTCATCCTTTATAAAGACAGATTAAAAAATCAGATTATAATCAAGAGATGTACTCATGATTTGTTTGTCAACTCGTTTATAATCTGAGTTTTAAGTTCCTTTTCTTAGAATTTTAAGTTTTAAATTCGTGGGTCAAATTACTAGTTTTAAGTTGTCAAATTTCTCGTTTTATGTTTATTGAATTATAGTCTGTCAAATGGTGTAATTCATCATTGTTTCAATTTTAAAGCCAAACATTTTGATAAACAAAAATATGTATCTTTTGTTGATTGAATTTAGCCAAAAATACAAAGTTGTTTTCACGCTTAAGTCAAAAATATAACACTGAATAATATATAGAAAAATTGTATGAACATAATATTAGAGATACTATGTATCTTGGTTGAAATAGATGTATCTACTGATGCTTAAATCAGTAAATATTAAACAATATGAGATACATATAATTCATAAACAGTGAAGCAGTAATCCAAAATAAGAGAAAATGTATCTATAAGCTTGTAATATGTATCTATTATTGTTGTGTTAATTTGAATAATAATTACAAAATATTAGATATATATAAAAATAAAAAAATGTATCTAATGAAAAAATAAAAAAATGTTCACATTAAGAAGCTTAATGAATTTTTTATGTATTTGTGAATTCAATATTTAATTCAAAGTAACTAAATTATATAAAAAGATTTATCTGAATGTTCATTGATAAATTGCTTACATATTGCACAAGACTATCGCTACATAATTAACAATTGATATAATCGTAAAAAAATTATATCTATTGAAAAATCATTCAATGAATCATTCAATGATTGATGACGTCGATGGGGTGATTTTTTGATAAGCTGTTATGGAGATTTCCGGTGGTGAGTGAGTTGTTTTTTAGTGAACTGATGCTGGTTCGTCGGAACAATGAGGTCCGATGATGGGGATGGCTTCTCCGGTTTTAGATATAATGTGAACAAAATATGTATCACGCATTAGTAACATATATATCACCTAATAATTGAAAATAAATAACTGTATTTGCCATATGAATAGCCATAATATAATATGTATTACTCATTAATATCATATATATCACCCAATTAAATCATACAAACTGTATATATTATATGAATCACCATAATATCCATATAATAATACCATATTTATCCTTCATATGAATCATCATTAAAAGAATAAACATGTATGAATAACCAAATAAATTTATATACGTCTCAATAAGATTTTAGGAGAGGAAAACAAATTACATGCATTAATGGAGGAGATAAAATAAAAAAGAAAGATGAATTAAGTGTTAATAGAGGAGAAAAACTCAGGAAGTAAGATGATTTAATTGTTGATAATTAGGGAGATATTTTCGGGAAAGAAATCTTTAGAAAAAAATAGCTTGAACGAGTTAATGGTGGAGTAAATATGGGGTTTGTTGATATGTATCAAGAATAAAGTTGAAAATCGAGATTTTATATAAATTTTAAAAAAGTAATGGATATTAGGTAATATAATCTGTTAAGTTTGAGAATTGTGTAATTTATTTTTCTTAAAATGTATGGAGTGATATGATTTAATTTTTCGATTTGATAATCATGAAAACTTAGTTTACGCAATCACCGATTTAGTAGTATCCCGTGATTTACTTAATTTTTTTCAATTATGCCGTCATTCAATTATAATTCTATTTCCCTCGCTTCTCCTACCCAACACGATACCCACCACGTTCCCTCCCCCCCTCTCCCTTCCAAAAAGAATATTTCTTATTTTTATTAAAAAATTTCTTATCCACTCTCTACTCCTACCCGACCTCACCTTATCAACCTCCCCATTTTTTTCTAATTTTTTTTTTTTAATTCAAAACTTTTTTCTATCGCACCCTCACTCACCCCTCCACTTACTAGTCTTCCTTTCCAGACCAATTTTTTTCTAAAAAGTTTCAAAATAATTTCTAACCCACAACCATCTCCTATGAGCACCCACCCCCCACACACGCACCCAAAAGAAATATTTTTTAATTAAAAAAAATTATTTTTTCTTACTCTATCTCCTACCTCTTTTTTTTTTAAAAAGGATTCAGAATATTTTTCTTACTCTATCCTCCTTATTTGTTAAATATATACAATTTCTTTTATTTGCGTATCGAACAAAAGAAAGAAAAATTATTTTGTAGCTAATATCAAACACACTCATAGCGGAGGTGATCACTTTCAAAACATTAAAAAAAGTGAAATTCATTATTATAAAAAATTGGATGTGATTACATTCATTTGATTTTATAGGAATCAACTTTTACTTTACTAGTAGTTATAAAACGTGAGCATTCCTATTAGAACGTGGAAAAGGAATCGTAGTACAATTCTAATTTGATTTCTATTAGGAGATTCTAATAGTTATATATAGATAGAATCGCCAGATCTCTGCTTAACCCCCAATATTTTTTTGCTTACCGCGGAACAAGCATCATATTCTTTCACTGGAGTCGTTAATGTGAGTTTGTTTGAAGCTTTCTTCTTCTTCCTCTTTAATTTGTTATTCTTCGTTTTCCCGTATATCTTTAACCTGTGATATAGTCTTGTACGGTATCCATGGACGACATACTTGTGGAGCTACCTGTGAAATCACTTCTTCGTCTCAAAGTTTTGGAAGACATTAATCTCACAATCTTATTTCAAGAAAAAGCATCTCAATCATTCTAAGAACCAACTCTGTTTCCCAAAAATTGCTTTTTCTCAAGTGGGGCCGTAATTCTGACTGTCACTTCTGGTCTTCATCTTTGTCTTTGGTTTATTTGATTGCCCTTTGAATTCTGATCCCTCAAAAGGTATAAAAGTCTACTGTAGTTGTGATGGCTTGGTTCTTATCGGAATATGGAGTCATCGTCATGTTGAACAACCTTCAATTTTACTGATATGGAACCCTTCCACTCGAGAATCAATACTACTTCCTCATTCAAAATTTTCACTACAAATGGGACACGACACTAATACTGGTGATGACGATGAACACATGGGAGATGACTCCAATAATAGTGGTGATGACGATGACTTTACCAATGTTGAGGAAGATTATGGGGGATGTACATACGGACTGGCTTATGACCCCATCAGTCATGACTATAAAGTTTTTATGATTAGCATGTTTAGGCCTGACGATAATGAAATTTTCACACTCAAAAATAATGCTTCCTGGAGAATAATTGATCATAAAATCTCAGGTAGAACAGATAGTTCTATGTTGACTGGTGGGGAATATTTGCCATTTGTACATGGAGCATTTCATTGGATTGGTATGTTATCAAGGTTTTGTGTGGTTTCATTTAATATTTCAGATGAGATGTATGGAGAGATATCATTGCCAGCGATAGTATGCTGCCTCACTCTATCCAAGTCCGAAGTTGAAGTTGAAGTTGATGTGGGTGTATCCTTGTTGGGAGAAATGCTTAGTGTTTATTGTAAGGATGAGAATTTTTTTATTTTATGGGTAATGAAAGATTATGACGTAAAAGATTCTTGGACGAATTTGTTCATTATACCAATTAGTACAGGGGTTTATAGACATATATGTTTTCAGATGATGTAGTGTTACTCTGCTTTGATCATCATTATGAGGTGAAACCAGATTATCTATGTAGGGTAATATTTAGTGGAGCATTTGGGTTAAGTGATCTAATGTGGCCACTAGATGGTACAGTTACTATTGATAAGGATGGTTGTGTTTATACAGAAAGTCTGATGTCTTTGAGATTGGGTCATTAAATATAATGATGTATGTGTTATGGGCTTCGTTAAGTAGTACTGTGATTATTTGCACACTTATTTTCATGTTCCAAGTCGTTATTCTTAGAATTTTATGTAATGATTGAGAATTTATTGGTTATCATTTCTGTGGGCTTTTTAAAAACAAAATTATTTACAATTCCTTGCTAACAAAGTTTGAACACCCTAATGTCTCTTTTATCCTCTATTTGCTTCTCAGTTAAAGTTGTCTGGTTGAACACCTTGACATAGTATGTGTGACAATAAGTAAAAAAATATTTCAAAATTGAAAGTGACTAATAGGAATACTTTAGATAAATTCTTTCCATGGCATATTCTTTTACCTTATATATAATCTATATCTCTAGTCTATCTATAATCTATAATCTATATCTAATCTATAATCTATAATATATTAAAAGTGTGAAGACCTCAGAAAAGTGATTTGAATTTTTTGTCTCTTCATTAAAAGACTCTTCTTTAGACAAAATTATTTTTTCACTATTTTTTTAAATTATTTTTATTATATTAATTAGACTCCTAAAATATATGGGACTCCTAAAATATATGAAAATATAATCAATCAATATTTTTTCTTGTACTGATCAATTAGAAAAATACTCCTGAAATAAGATAGAAAAATACTCCTAAAATAGGACTCTATTAAGGAAATACTTCTATAAATATTGAAATACACGTTAAACTACCGAAGAAATCAACTTACTTATTGGGAAAATATGATTGATATTCATCTAACTCAATTCTGTTGCATGTTTAGATTGATGGTTGCTTAATTTTCTAACCCTCAACTTGTTCACTGTTTTTGTCAACATAATAGAATTTAACGTGCGTGTATATATATTATATATCTTCTTTGTTTTCATTCAAGTCATTCTTTAGATTCAAAATTTTTGCTCACACAAGAATTGTTTTCATCAAAATTGAAGCCTTGTTATCACTATTGTATTATTTTAGTGTAGTTTTCAGGTCGTAGATGAATTCGCAGGTGGAAGATGAATGCCAGTTGGCTTTGAGGATTTTTTTAGCTAAATATTAGGTTTAATTGTATTATTTTTATATCTTTGTTTTGAGAATTTTTTTTTGTGTAAAAGTTAAGTTTAGTTGTATTATTTTGATTTCTTTATTATCGTATTATTTTGTTATAGTTCACATATGGTAGATGAGTGTCAGACGGTTTTGAGAAAATTTTTGTGTAATTATATTGTGTTTTGCTTTCTCTATCATCGTATTGTTTTGTTGCAGTATACAAGTGTTAATGAATGTTGATCGACTTTGATAATTTTTTTTGATAAAGGTTAGATTTAATTAAATAAATTATTTAAAATTTAATTATTGTATATATCTTTTGTTATTTAGACAAATATCTTATTTAATGTAACGTTTAAACTCAATAAAATAATGTACACGTGTGAGACGCGTACACCTAAACTAGTTATATTCAAATGTTGGAACTAAGCCAAACAAGTTAAGCCGTTTGGAATAATTTGGGCTATAACTTAAAATCACACTCGACGGTTGGGTAGGAAAAAGGGGCAATAGCTTCAAATACAAACATCTATATCATGAGTAAAAATTTCTCGGGGGCGGCCTATTTTGGTCGAAACATTAAGTAAAACTCATTACGTTTTTTCAACACGAATGTTTAATACTAGATAATTTTCAAGCAAAATAGTATATTTTTTTCGTTTTAATTTATGTGTCATTTTTTAAATTTCAAAACTTAAACTGATTTTTCAAATTCCACTTGTGGTCGTTTTTATTTTAAAAATATTTTATAAATCGACCACTTGTGGTCGCTTTTGAAATTGAAAAAATAAATAAACCAACCATTAGTGGTCGTTTTTTGGTAGAAAGATAAAAAAATAAATTGAGACCACTTGTGGTTGATTTTCTTTAAGAATAAATAAAAATATTTATATAAAAGTGACCACTTGTGGTCGGTTTTATATTAAAAAAAAAAAGTGGCCACTTTTATTTAAAAAAATTTATTTAAAAATTATTTTAAAAAGCGTTTATTTTAAAAACTAAATTAAAATTATTTAATAAAGTGACCACTTGTGGTTGCTTTTAGAATAAAAAAAATAAAATTATTTAATAAACCGACCACTAGTGGTTGTTTTTTGATGAAAAATAAATTGAGGCCATTTGTGGTCGATTTTATTTAAAAATAAATAAAAGTATTTTATATAAAACCGATCACGTATGGTCGATTTTTTATTAAAAAATAAATAAAAGAAAATAATTAATTTATAAAAGAGACCACTTGTGGTCGCTTTTTATTAAAAAAATAAATGCAAAAGAACCATTTGAGGGCACTTTTGATTTTAAAAAATATATTATAATTTTTCTATGTAAAATCAAATATATTAATTTTTAAAATTACACTGATAGCTAATCAAATTAATCGATAACTCATCAAAGTATTTATATGAAATACGTCGCATTATATTACGGGGTAATATACTTGTGTACGTACATGATGTATATAGTATATATTTAGAACTTGATAGTCGATAGTGTGTATGTGTGTATATGTATAGGCATATGTAGAGTATATATATTATGTAGTGAAGGTATAATAACATAATTAACAAAAACTAACAGATAATTCATAGTATTTATATGAAATACTTTGTATATTATAATGGGGTTGTAAAATTGTGTATGTGATGTATATAGTATGTATTTGGAAGCTGATAGCCAATCGAATATATGTATATATTTGTATATATCGTTTAGTGACATATGCAGTAATCAAAAGTTAGATAACTGAATTTATATATCAAATATTTTGAATAATACATTGATATTATACTATTGAGGATATATATATATTACTTGCGCCAATGTAGACAAGGATATATTGTTGAAGTTGTAACAACGTAAACAAATTAATCGATAATTTATCTGATTAATACATTGTTTTATGAGGTACATATATAATATCGTATTTAAAAGCTAATTAATAAAAAATTTATCCTTATTTATGAAATTCATTGATATTATTATACGATTGAGAAAATATACTACTTATGTTAATGTAGTGATAAAATAACTAATTATCCAATTTATATATACATTGCATTAAATTATTTGAATGTTATTATAAGTATTATACAATTTATTAAAATTTTAATTTTTTAATAAAAATGAACCACAAGTGATCATTTTTCCATATTAATTTTTTTTTTTTTTTTAAAATAAATCGAGTACTTATAATTGATTTTATCCAATAATTTTGTAATACCCACCCAACCCAACCCATCAAAATACCCCCTTTTCAATTACCCTTACCTTCATTTCAACAAAATCAAATTAAATCCTTGTAAACCAGCGATCTCAGCTCCACGACCTCCGGCGACGGCAACACTTCACGATCTCCGTTCTTTATGTAATTGTGAGTTAATTTTGATTATGTTATTTAATTATATTTTGAAATATGATTTGATAATATTATAGTTGGGAAACTTATTTGTTGAATTCAAACATAAAGTTGTAGTTAAGTGTCAAATCTGGATATGAAGAGTTTTATTTTGAAGAGGAACCTTTAAATTTAGGATTATAATATGCTCTTTCAATTTTAGGTTTACTAATTACGTTTGAAGGTGGATCAAGTACATTATTTGTTGTAAATCGAGTTTAATCTATATATAGTCCTTAATGAAAAAAATAATTTTAAATTCTCTTATTTGTTATGAGGTCTGATGGGATAGACATAATCCTGAATAAGAGCTTGTTGGAACATGTAATATAGAGCAAGTGAGGAGTCTTGATATAATTGCACATAATTGCGTACGTCTAAAGGCAAAATTCTTGCTCATAATCACTTGGAAGGTATGTATATAATTGGCCGAGTTATCATAAAGTTACACTTGTAAGATGTTATTGAGTTATGTAGTTGCTTCCTTATTTTGGATGTGGAACTAGCTTTAAATTTGCTCTTAGTATGAGTTGGATCTCTTATTTTTTGGACTAAATCTTTTATTTGATATTAATATAATAATTAATTGGTATTGAATATATCTGCACATAAACTACATTTAAATAGTGAAAAACTTAATTGACGCTATAGCTATCATGTGGTTAACTTAATAGTTGTGTAATAGACGCGTCAAAACAAACAAATAAAGAAAATTAAAAGTACAATTATTTGATATGAATGCTTTATCATGTGGCCACACATTCAACTAAAAAAATTATGTCGTTTGAGTGTCTAGATAAAATTATCTTGCAAATTAAATGAATTTTGTATAGAAAAATAAAAAATAATGGCTTCTGAATGATTAACACAAAATTAGATGAAATTTATTTCTAATTATTATAAACTGAGCATTCCTATTAGAACGTGGAAAAGGAATCCTTTTGCTGTGGCAAAACCAAAAAGCAGTACAATCCTATTAGGAATCAAATTTTAGTTGTTCAAAGAGATTCTAATAGTTATAAATAGAATCACTACATCCTATGCTTAACCCCTAATTTTTGCTGTCCGTGGAACAAGCATTATATTCTTTCTATGAATCTCAGCTTACCGTCAGTAGTTGGCCTCCTCTTAACAAATTTATGTGAGTTTGTTTTAAGCTTTCTTCTTGTTTTCCATATATCTTTAACCTGTGAACTAGTCTTGTCCTGCATATATATATATATCCATGGAAGAAATACTTATGGGCATTCTCAGCAAGCTACCTGTGAAGTCACTTGTCTGTTTTAAGTGTGTCTCAAAATTTTGGAATACGTTGATCTCTCATTCTTATTTGAAGAAGCAACATCTCATTCATGCCAAGAACCAACTCTCTTCTCAAAAATTACTTTTTATCAAGTGGGACCCTAACTGTCACTTCTGGCCTTCATCTTTGTCTTTGGTTCAACTTGTTAAGGATACCAGAATATTTGACTGTCCTTCAAATTCTTATCCAGAAAATGGTATAACAGGTATAATAGCGTATTGTAGTTGTGATGGCTTGGTTCTCATAAGAATTTGGAGTGACCCTAATGCTGAACAATCTTCAATATTAGTGCTATGGAACCCTTCTACTCGAGAATCTGTACTACTTCCTAAATCATCACTATCTAGTACTGTTGATGACGATATTGATGTGGGATCCACTTATGGATTGCCTTATGACTCTACCAGTGATGACTATAAAGTCTTGGAGATTGACATGTCTGGACATAACAACAATGAAATTCTCTCGCTAAAAAATTGTTCCTGGAGTATAATTGATCATAAAACCTCAGGTAGAACAGATGCTAGACAACACTCTTGTCTGGTTGTGAATATTGATCATAAGGTTGCTTTTGGATTTCAAAACAGTAGCAAAACACATAGCTTGTTGCCCAGTTTTCAGCATTTCAGGGTCAACTTCAAACGATCATAATTGGGAGTTATACCCGTTTTACTTCAGACTGTCAGTTTGTCAACTGAGGGACAGTTTCGACTTTATTTGTTTTCTTAGGGGCATTTTAGTCATTTCACCTCACTCAAATTTCGTATAAAACACCAGATTTAGCCCCCAATTCATCAAAATATAAACCTTTTTCTCAAATTTTCTCTCAAGAACACCCCTTAGGGTTTCAAACAAAAATCCCAAATAACTCAAGATTCAACCGTGGGTTTTG